>NC_134371.1:51438478-51740000 GCF_035582795.1 Mycteria americana | reverse complement strand
TTGCTGTGGCTTGTTCAGTCCCCCGGCGAGGAGACGGGAACCAGCTTGTAATTTGCATTTACACGATCTGACTGAGCAGCTTATTAGATCTGGATATTTATTTTCCACTTAACCGATGTTTGATTACACTTTAATAAAGTACAAGAAAACTGTCTGGCTGCCTGCGACTGATTGATCCTGCCGGGTGGTTTCTCTGGGATTTTGGGTAATGAAACAAGAGAGACCAGGCAGGATGCGTCTTAAAGCAAGTGACAAAACCAGTTGCCTGGCGCTCAGATGTGGTGGCGCGTCCCTCGGAGGGGACCGGCGGCACCGGGGCCGGTCCCCCCCCGGTGCCGCCGGTAACGGCAGGGAACGCCGCCCCCCCCCGTGTCAGAAGGGGCGGCGGCGACGAGCGCGGGGCGGGGACGGCCGCCCGCAGCCCCCGGCATGCCCCCTCCCCACGCGGGGAACACGGGCCACGCCGCCGGGAGCGGGGGCACCCGGGACGCGCGGGGTGCCCCACGGCGGGAAAGGGGCAGGTGGGGTGGCTTGGGGGTGGCGGGGATCCTGCACCAGCTCCTCAGCTTCTGCCCGGCTCCCTTACCTCGGGCCCGCGCAAGCAGCTGGGGCTGTTTCTTTGAAGCGGGGTTGGCTTCGCCCTGCTGCCGTGTGCCCGCCGACAGCGATCACCTAGGACAGAGAGCAGCAACCGTTTACCAGAAAAATAAAATCTTTTAAGCCCTAGGCGATCAACAGATGCAATGTACTCCACTTGCACAAACACTCTTGAACCCACAGTGCCCCAACCACCTGCACGCAGGCACCCCCACACTGTCCCTGCCCAACAGAGAGCAGAACTTCCGAGAAGGTACCTCGTCCTTCTCCCGTTGGGTGCTGGCTTGATTAGAAAGACGTGTCGGCCCGTGATTTCGCAGTAAGGCAGGATTAGGCCCTTTGAGCACTGGTTTTCAACGGTATGTCCCATTGGCCTACCCAGCTTGAGGTGCTGGGGCTCTTCCTTGCTACAGTCACCAAGCAGGCTGAGCTGGAAGTCAGGTGCCTGATGCCTCAGGAGTCCCCAGGCAGCCCAAGGAAGAGCCAGGCCCCCGTCTGTGCTAACGCCAGGCTTGACACCTGGGTGAAAGGAAGGAGAAAGCTGAGGTGGCCACAGCGCAACAACGGCACTCGTAGGCTCCAAAATATATGTCTGGCAATTCGGAGTAATTTAAGCAAGGGCAACTTGTCATGGAAATGAGGCTCATCCCGTAATCAGGGTTAACTGCCACAACAAACTCTCCAGGACAGGAGCAAAATCACCATCTCTTGAAATTCTCGGGACCAGGGGCCTTTCTGGAAGGCACATGGTACTCAGACACAAATTATTGGGCTTAATGCCTTAGGAACTGGATGAAATTATACGGCCCTGTAACGCGGGAGGTCAGGCAGATGATTTAATGGTCTCTTCTGGCCTTAAGAGACGTTAACTTGCCCGCTTCCCGCCCGCTGGTACCGAGTCATCCTCCGGCCGCGGGTCTCCCGCTCGACCCCGGGAGGGCGCGGGTGGGAGCCGGTCTCCCCCGCACGGGTGGGTGCCGTGGTGGGAAGCCGCCCGCTCGCAGGCAGCCGCTGGCCGTGCTGCTCAGCCGGGGCCCGCCCGCCCAGCGCTGCCCCGGGCTCTCTGCGCCCACCGCGGGGCACCGGCCGGGGGGAAAGGGCTTCGAGGCGTCTCCTTCTATCGCAGTGTCGCGACTATCGCCCCCTTCGCCGTCTGGGGGCAGCGGGGCGGTGGGAGAGCACTACACGGGACGGGGGAGACCCGCCCCGCCGCCGAGCGAACGACGGTCGCGGGATGGTGTATGCAGCCGGGCGGCCGCCCGCCCCGTCGGGGGCTCGGGGCCAGGCGCGGGGTCCCCAGGGCCGCCGGGGCGCGGAGGGGGCCGTACCCCGGAGATGCTCCGTGGCCAGCTCGACAGGGGCGGGGGGGGACCCCCTCCGAGTGACAGCCAGGCAGGGTGCCCCTCCGGCACGGCGTGCCCCGGGAACCCCGTCCCCATCCCCGAGGGGCCAAGCCCCAGCGGACGAGACCCCGTTTAGCGGAGAGCGGGCGGTGGGTGTGGAGCTGGTGTCGCTGCTGGATCTCCAGGAAGGGAGAGGGCTGCCCGTGCCGCCTGGGCCCCGGTGCGCTCCGGCTCCGCCTGCGCCCGCGGGCGCGGCCCACCCGGCCCGCGGCGGCAGGGACCGCGCAGGGCTCGCCCCGCCGAAGCGCAAGGGGAGCGACCCTCTGCGGGGCTCCGGGCAGTGAACCTCGCGGCTGAGGCGCTCTGCACCGAGAAATGGGTGCACGCAACCCGCCGGTACCCGCGGGCGGAGAGGGGTGCCACCGGCGGGGACAAACCCGAGGTGCCGCTCCCCCCCCGCCGCCGCGGGGGTCGGTCAGGCGGCCACACCGCCGCGGTGCTGGGCAGCACTGGCAATGGCAGCTCTAATTGTCATATGGCAGCTCTAATTGTCATATGGCAGCTCGAACGTCACCCGCGCCGGGAGGTGCCGCAGAATTAACGGGGGCTCCCCCGACCCGTCCTTACCCGGCGCTCCCGGGCCGCGCGAAGCGCGGGCACGGCTGAAGAACGAGCGTTTACGTTTACGGTGCTGGGACTGGAAGGGCATTTGCAACAAACCAGTCCGGATTCCTGAGGACATTTTCTTTTCCAGCTGCTTTCTAAATATAGCGCACGGCAATCCACTACCTAGCACCGCGTCCTCGCTCTTGCACGTACGAAATTCAAAGTCAAGCTAGAGAAAAGAGAGAGACAAAGACAAGATAATTTTAAGAAAAAAAAAAAACTAAAATGAGCATCGAGTATTTAAAATCCACGTCTGCATTAAGGTCACCCGAACGGCGAGAAGGACCGTCTATTCTTGTTTTAAAAGGGCTGTCTTTTCCGCGGGGACAGTTGTTTGCCTCCTGACCCATCGATAGCCTATTAATACAATTTAATTCTGCAGTTGTTTCTGTTTAAAGAGTGTTTGGAGCGAATTGTTTCTTTTGTTTATGATCAAACAAACGAGCTCTGGTAATCTTATGTTTTATCTCCCTAACATATGGAAAAGCTATTTATCCCAGCCAATCACAATAAAGTGAAGAAAACCCCATTTTATGGAAAGGTATATATCACAAGTTTGTTCATCATTAAAGATATGATTACCAGTGAAAACCCTCCGAAAGTGGCACATTTATGATTCCAGGAACAGATGGGGACATCCATTTTCCTTGCAAATACTTTTGAAATTGCTCTACTGGTAGCAGTATAAAAATGATATACAGATGCCAGTGCCAACGAAGCCGGGACAAGAGGTCCAGATTTACACAGTAAAAGCTTCACATGCGCTCTGTCAGCTTTGATTGATCTGCACTATACCTCAGAAACTTGTTGACTGGGAAAGGAAACAGCGCAAATAATTCACTGCAAGGAGGCAGATAATTCACCCAGCCAATGGCTCCGCTCCGCGTCTCCGGGCGGTGACAGCCGCGTCCTCCCGCCGCACAAAGAAGCATCACTCTCCAGCGTGAGCAGCCGTCGGTGTCACGGGGGGGACGGGGGGAGGAAGAGAGAGAGAGAGGAGAGAAAGGTGGGAGCAGCGCACAAAAGGAGAGGCGAGACAAGGAGAAGTTGGGCTGGGGCAGTGGGCACAGCCATCTACCTTCCCCGCGCCGAGCCCAGGCCGAGCCATTCAGCCCCGATTGTCATTATCATATTGATTAAGTTCATCAGAGAGCAATTTTAGGTTTAACGCCAGCGGATTGGGAGAGGGAGCAAAGAATTATCTAAGAAAAGCACAACATTCTTACCGCAGGGACGTTTCCCTGTTCCAGTTCATTGAGGGAGTTGATTAAGTTTAAATGAAGCAGACACTGGATAAAAGTAAGGGTATTGACCACTGGGCAGCGCGGGCTGCGCTTGAAAAGGCCTGATACATGCAGAAAAGCAAGATTTGCTAAATGCTCTAATCTTCAATCAAATCTTACATCAATACAGACAAAGTTTGGTAATGAGAGATTCAATGAAGCATGCGGGAGAAAGAATTAATCCTCTTGGTCTAAACTGGGTTCAACTTTGAAGCCTGCTCCGGAGGAAAGACAGTTATCTAAATGCTAAATAAGAAACTTATTGTACTTTTCATGGCATGCTAATCTTTTGTCTATTTCATCTCTATTATTTGTATGCTCATAGGCGGCAGTTGTCATGGTGATTATATCAAACCACTTCTGTGCGGATGGCTCCGAGGCACCAGGGCCTCCCTCCAGCCCTCCGCCGGGGCCAGCCCGGCCCTCCCGCCCGCCGCACCGCACCGCAGCGGCCCCGGCCCCGCCGCTCGGCCCGCGGGGACACGGGCGGGCGGACGGACGGACGGAAATCGCCTCCCGGCACCGGCGGCGTTTTGACAACACCGGACCCCTCCCCTTCCCCCTTTCCCCCCGCACCGCCCGAAACGGAGCGATCTCCCTCCACGAAGAGGTGCCTCTTTTTCCCCCTTCTCTCTCTCTCTTTTTTATTTTTGTGTGTGAGCTTGCCTTGATAAGCTTTTGATGTCACAAATCAAACACTCGCCAGGAGGTAGATAATGGGGAGTGTGATCTCCTCTATTTGTACATAGACAGCGCTTTTGCACCGGCGCTGCCTTGAACCACTGTCAAACTCCCCGGGCTGTGTTGGCCTCTGCCCGCCGCCCCCGGCCCGGGGAGCCCGGCACCGCGGGGGGGACACGCCCCGCTCCCCGCCCGTCCCCGCCGGGAGCCGCGGCTCCCCCGGGCTCGGGCAGCCCCTGACAAGGGGAATTAAGATTCATGTTATGCAAATGCCGAGGTGAGCGCAGACACTCTAATCGCGAAAGGTTTGGAGGAAAAGAAGAAAGCGCGGGGGGGCGGGAAGAGAGAAAGAGCGCGGGGATTTTTTTTTTTTTTTTTTTCTTTTTTTTTAACTGCCCGCTGTTAACACTGGCAGGCAGCCGCCGGTAGCAGGCACCGGGCTCCGGCCCACGGGCAGCGCTGCGGGGCCTCGGCCGGGACCGCTGCGAGGCGGGCTGGGGGGGCCGGCAGCCCCCGGCCAGAGCTATCGGGGGAGGGGGTGAAAATTCCCAGGCTATCGATCAGGCATCCTAATTTATCCTCCGGTACCCGGGTGGGACTAACGCAGGCTTCCTTTGCACAGCTCCGGAGGGGAGGCAGCCGGCACAAGTAGGTGGGTGCGGGAAAGAGGGGGGCCTTCCCCCGGCTCCTTCCCTGCGATATAATCATCTGAGCGCACAAGGGTGGCACCCGAGCTTTTATGTCTTTTACAAAAGTTGCCAAATTAAGGCCGGATTAGGGCTCCCTTCAGGATTTGTGGGCTCTTTAGAGGCTGGGAGCTGCCCACATAGCCCGCCAGTGCTTATGAAAAGCTTAAAAAGTAATAAAAGGGGGGGTGATCCCGAGAGAAAGTAACATGTATAACTCTTATTAAAGGAGCAGCGAGCGGGGCTGTGAACTTGAATAACTGTTTGAACTTTAATTTGTTCATTAACAGGATTTGCCCCTGACTGTGAATGTTATTACTTCTCCTAAAAGCGAGGTGCAAATGCAAAGCCATAATGAAAGGGCCTGGCAAAAAGTTAAACGCCTCGTAATTACACCAGCCTCATTGAAAACTTAAAGTAATACAAAAGTGAAGAAAACGGGAGCTGGGCTGATATTCTCCCAGCGCCCCAGCCTCGGACAACGGCGGCGGCGAGCTCCGGGCCCCAGCTCCCGTCCCCATCACCTGCCAGCAGCTCCCTTGGCCGTATGCGGAACGGTTGCGTTTAAGCAAGTTTAAACCACCTTTAAAACATTAAAAAAAAAAAAAAAAAAACACCAACCCGTCTTTCTGTTTTCCTTTTCCTCAGTGGGGGAAGCCTGGTTTATTCCTCCAACTATTTTAAGTCTTGAGTGAAACACGGTGTCTGAAGTCTGATCTAATCTGCATGTTTGTATCCTGAACAGGGCACATGAGCTCCTCTCTCCCCCATCACACCGACAGTAGATAAAACTCTGGAGAACCGGAATAAAACAAACTACTCCTCCTCTCAGAAGGTATATGACTTTGTACTGATGCGTTTGCCAGTTAGCTCCGCGCTGACTGTCGTTTCATCTGTCAGTTATCCCTTTCCCGGGTTTGTCAACTGTGTTTTTGTAGATTCGCTTGTCATCTGCATCCTTCCTCAACAGGAACATGCAGCCAGGTCGCAATTAAATATACAGATACACGAGCTGTTAGCAAGATTTCACCCTCCCATCCGCAGCCGAGCGCAGCCGAGCCGGGGAGATGATTGCCCTGTCACTTCTTCTTTAGACTTAAAACGCCTTAAACTCGCCGGCACAGCGCCGCGTTTGTCAGCCGGGCGCCTGCTTTTGTCCGCCTCCCCCTCGCCACCGACGGCTTCCTGCGACTATCAGCTTCAGCGGCTGCCGCCCGCCGCCGGCTCCAGGCCCGGCGCCCCGCGGCCCCGCACCGCCCCTCACCGCGGCCCCGCACCGCCCGGCGCGGGACGCGCTCCCGGCCCGGGGAGGGCGGGCTGAATAAGGCATTCGGCGGCTCTTGGGGGGCTCCCCGCGCCGGGCAGACGCGCTGACAGCGAACCCCGAGGAATGCAGCCGTGCCCTGGCGAGGCCTGGAGCCCGCCGGACAGGCGGGCTCTGCCACCGCCGCCCCGGGCAGCACCGCCGGCCGCGCCGGCCGACGCTTCCACTGCAGGCGGAGACGGAGGTACCTGACCGAGCCGGGGTTCGGAGCAGTGTTTCAGGCCGGAGGAGAAGCAAGACGGCGCTGCGTAACGAGAGCGGGAGTGAAAACCCCTCTACTAGTTTAAAATGCTTCTCTACTCCTACAACTGCCTGCACATTATGGAGATTATGCTACCTGAACACTAGCAAGTTGAATCGTTTCAGTTACACCACTATAAATAAATATATGCCCTATTTCATAGGTCTAATCATTTACTTTTTACATTTTTTCAGCACCATTAAACTCATTAGAAAAAAACCCAAACTATTTAATCAAATTGGTACTCAGAAAAACACCACCGTATTACTCAAAGTAAATAAAATTCTTCAACTCTACTTGTCCATCCCAGCGTGGACAGCCGCCACTGTCACCCAAGGGAAGGTCTGCAAAACCAGCAAGACCCAGCTATCAGCTGAGAAGCACTAAATGCAGCCTGGTCCTGACCAAGAAGACATCAGCCAGGGAGGGGACGCCATTTTCTGTACTTCAACTCATCAGAATTGTTGTACTAACCCAGAAAGGGAAATGAACTTTCTAAAATAACCAGGTCCCAAGATAATAGCGTCTTATCTACAAAAATACCTTCCTCTGCACCTGGAGATGAAGCAGCAGGCCGGGCAGGGCACAAAGCACAGGTGGAACATGTTTCCTGCAAGAAACAGGACAAACTTACACAGCTGCATTCGCTGCCACATCCCAGTGGCCTTCAGCTCCCATCGCCCTGCCATCATATCACAAAAACTCTGCACACAAGCGACAGGACGGTTATCTCTAACAGTGTCCCTGAAGGAAGGGTCTCAGCCTTCTCACCAGGTGGGAAAAAAGCGTTCCTGGCAAGGGTTGCTAAGGAATAGCATACCCAAGTTGTAATCTGGTTAGTAAACAGCACGCAAGTGTCCTGGAAATAGGAGCCTCACTGCGGCCTTGGCCTTGCCGTGACCACACACCAGTGCAGGCTGCTTGTGCTCACACGGCTGTGCTGTGACTGCACAGCATTTCTTGCAGAATCAGGGCAGGAACTACTACTATGTTGTTAGGTTCCCCCCATCTAACCTCTAACGATTGCTTTACACGTGAAGAGAATTTGATATAGAGCAGATAAATAACATCCGAAGCTTGATCAGACACTGATTAAATTGTTCAACTACACTGAGTGGACTTGATTAACCACAAACTTGGAGCTAGATGTCACCTTCATAGGAGCATCACAAGCCTACCTATTTCTGCTGGCAGCCTCACCTGCACGCTGACGGGAGGATGATAAAATGGAGCCTGCCGGAGCCACCCCCAGAGACCCCTTGGGCACAGAGGCAATTCAGAAGGAAACCAACTATGGGAAAGCAACACCCTCGGCAACTCATAGGCCCCGAGGATGTGTCACCTGGTGGTCAAGAGTCCACCAAAGTCCAAAAGGATTTAAAAAAAAAAATGAGTAGGCATCTATTTGGTTTGCTGGAGGTATTTCTCACTTTTAGCAGGGCAAGGTGCTTACCGCTCCTAGCAAGGGCTTGGGTGAGGACTGCGCACGTTAGGCCACAGGATTTTGTTATCAGAATACAGGAGGGCTTTGCCACAGCTTCTCCAGGCTGGGGTTGGTTGCAAGATGTGCCTTCTAGCTTCTGCTCCGGTACATCTCCAGCACCCTCACCCTGAAGACAACATGAATTTTGCTTTAAATATACACTGGCAGATCAATCCTCTATGCATTTCTGATCGTATAATGCATGCAATTCGACCTGCAAGATATACGGATTGTAACACTTT
Source organism: Mycteria americana (assembly GCF_035582795.1). NCBI lineage: Eukaryota > Metazoa > Chordata > Aves > Ciconiiformes > Ciconiidae > Mycteria > Mycteria americana. The sequence continues at coordinate 51,731,454 of NC_134371.1, read as the reverse complement.
TATATAAATCAGCATTTTACACAGCACATCCTGCTCCTGTGAGCTAACCTTGTCTTCAGAGCTGACAATTCCCAACATCATCGCTTTGAAGCACTGAAACGGTGAGATGGCAATCTACTGAGCTAGAATATACCTCTGAAAATAAGTATATAAATACTGTACAGCACATCTGAAGTTGATTTATGAAATAGTCAGGAGTTAAAATCCTGATATATTAGCAAAAATAACTAGACCTTTAAAGCCAAGAAGCCCTTAGGCTGTATTGAAAATCATTGATGTAGATTTCAGTTGGAGCAGGAAAGCATCTGTATTTCGATACGGTGCAATCACACACAGAAAAAATCATAGAACTGTTTTTCCTTTCCTGCAGATAAAAAATAAAAGCGATTTTGCACCAGCTGCATGAAATGCTTCCTAGTGAAGCGTCTGCATTTTAACTTTCGGTTAGTAGTGATTCAACTTTACATCGCTGCGTAAAACCGCCTGCTTCTTCGCAGGCAGAAAAAGAATAATAAACAAAAGCAAGTCCTCGTCCGGAAAGGTCTGGCAGCCTGTGAGGGTGGCCGCCCTCTCTCCCGGGCGGCTCGTCTAACCCGGGGTGCCGGCAGCAGCCGAGGCTCCGCGGCGCGGCGGGAGCTCTGCCCGCCCAGCCCCGCGCCGGGGGCCGGCGGCGGGCCCGCGGTGCCGCTTGCCTGCGCGGGGGCGGAGGGGCGGGCGAGGGAGGGGGCAGGAGCGGGGAGAGGACCTCTCCTCGGGGAGCTGCTCTGGAGCTGCCCTCGCCTCCCCCCCGTGCTCTTCCCAGGCATCGGAGAGACGGAGCCAGGCTGGGCGCGTTTCCCTAACGGGGGATCGATGCGCTTCGTCCGCGGAGCACGGGGGTGCTGCTCGGCCCTGCCCTGCGCCCACCGGCACGGACACGCTGTCCTTCGGCGCGGGAGCACCAACCGAGGGGCAGCGCTCGGCCCGGGAACGCCGGCGGTGCTCGCCCCGCCGCCCCGCGCTTCGCTACGGATTTATCCCAGCGCCCTCCCCAGATAAAGCCTTTTTTTTTCCTTTTAAATAAAATTACTAATGCGCTTGGTTGTATCATTAAAAATGAAACATTTTTAACGGGAAAAGACTCGCGGGGACTAAAACCCGCAGATGACGGCAGCAGCGCGGCGGCAGCACCCGCGTCGCCAGCTCCGGCGCCGTCCCTGTCGGGGGCTACCGGGGCTACGTCCGCGGCCATCTGAGCCCCAGCCTAGCTCAAACAGAGACATACTATATACGTATTTGATAGATGTAACGGTATAGATATACATAATTAGCAAACCTCGCTAGCAGGTTGCGGGGGGCGCTGAGCCGCGCGGGGCGGCGATCCCCGCCTGAGCGCCGAGCAGCGGAGCCGGCGGGGAGACGCTTCGCACCCGCTCGGCGGCCGCGGGGAAGGGCCCGGCCGGGCGGGGCGGGCAGAGGGGCAGGCACCGGGACGCGGTCCCCGCCGCCGGCGGGCCGGGCCGGGCAGGGGTAGCGGTACTTACGGTGCCGCGGCCGGCCCTGCCGAGGGACGCGGAGCGGGCGCGGGCACCGCCGGGGCGCGGAGCCGCCGCTGCCGCGCGGGAGCGGCGCCCCCTGGCGGCCGCGGGGGGAGCCGCCGGGCGCGCGCGCGCGCGCGCGCCCCCGCCGTGCCGGTGCCCGGCGAGGCGGGATCCGTCCCGCCGGCCCGAGCCCCGATGTCCTTTTGGTGGCCGTCACCGATGCCACGCCGTCCGTGGGCTGAAGCGATCAATTAGCGCCGCCAAGTCAATTGCCTCACGCCGCGGCGCGCGGGGATCGGCCACCCGGCAGGCGCGCCTTCCCGCCCGGAGCCGCCGCGGCACCGCGCCGCGCCCGCGGGTCCGGTCCGGTCCCGTCCCCGGTCCGGGCTCCCCGCCCGGGCACCGGGCCGGGCCGGGCCCGGCCGCCTCCCCCGGCGCGGCGCGGCTCTGCCCGGCTCGGCGCGGCTCTGCCCGCGAGAGGAGCCGCCCGCTCCCCCCGCCCCCCCGCATCTGGACTCCGCAATCAAGAGCCCAATTTTGTCATTTGGAGACACTAATTATCTAATCACGCCACGCTGCAGAGCGTACTTGTCTGCCCAATTAGCTAGGACAATTATTAAAATTCGGAGGCCTAATTATGTCTCAATTTAATGCTGGCAAACTCGCGTACAGAGCAGTAATTAAAATCCTCTCCTTGCCTCTGCCTTTAGGGCAGTGGTTGATTAGGACCTGTCAGGGGCTGCGCTGCACCGAACCAGCCGAGCGGATTGTGCAACATGACCCCGCATTGTTAAGTGTGTCAACATATTAACCTGAATTCCCTTCAGCCCCCGTAATCACATTTGGTAGGAGGAAGAAAAGGGGCTAAAACATGAAGCATTTTATTAAAAAAACATAAATTCTTTTTAATTAATGCTGTTAGAGATCTGACGCGGCTTGAGCTACCAAATGCTGCGAGTCATATAAGGCTGGTGCTTCTAATTACCAGTAAAGGAAGGTTTGCTCTTCTCTGTTAAAAAGGCTTCCCGCTCCTCTCATTTAAAGAAAATGATCTTTCTTTTGGGTAGTGTATTTTTTAAAACCCAGCTAGTTGGCTTCCAGTGATAAAGTTGATTACCAGTTTTTTGTTTGATGATGGAACACAAGTGAATATTGACTTCTGTGAGAATCAAACAGAAGACCGGAGGCGTAAATAAAACGGTCAGGATTTAACACTTGAAAGAAGTTAATAAAGTTGAAAATTAAAAATCATAATATTGGGATAATTTCTAAATATTTATTTTTGCTCAGCTCTCAAGTTTGATAGGAAGTCAGTGTTAAAACACAGACAGACAAGAACTGGAGTCAACCCTGCCGGCTGCCTTCCTGCCCGGGGTAGCACTGTCTCCTGCCACGGACGAGGAGCCCCCGAGCCCAGCATCCCCCAGCGATGGCCACCGCAGAACGAGGACGGGCCCCGCTGGCCTTGCGGCGGAAGCATTCCCCTTCAGCGCGTCCCTTTTTGGCTGGGAAAACACGGCGCCGAGGAAGGTGGTTCCTTCGTCTCCAGCTAGTGAGTTCTCTGGGGTTTGGGACTGCGGAAGCAAACCCTAATTCCCCGAGCAGGGAAGGCCTGCCTGCTGCGCGGGAGGGAGGGAGGGAGGGAGGGAGGGAGGGGGCCTCTTCTCCCTCTGTGCGTGCCCTACATCTTGGAAATAGCCCCACTCCCAGGCTCCTCAGATGGCAAACCGAAGTGCAAATCTGTGTTCTGGCTTGTTCCGGTGGCTGTCAGCGTGTTTTCCTCTTGTCAGCAGCAATTGACTGGTCAGGTTCACCCTTGTACAGCGATTGTAACAGCTCATTGACAGACCAGTGACCCAGCCGGACCCGATAATGGAAAACTATTGATTTCCGTGGGCTCAGCAGATCTAAAATGAATGCCCAATATAATGTCATCAGCTGTCTTGGACTCTGATAAAGAGACAAAGTATCAAAGATGTGCTGCCTATCCTGACAATTTACTTGCAAAAAAAATACTGGATACAAGCAAACAACGGAGGGGCCTTTCTCAGTTTTTCCCCTCATAAGCAACGAGCAATCAATGCCTGGGTAAATGCGAAGAAACCGCAGCCCAGATGTGGTGGGGACTCCAACTGCCCTTTTAACCCAGGAGGCCCGTGACAGCCCCTCCAGGTTTTAAACACTTGCCACAGAAGCAAAGCGTGTAGGTGAGTGACACCAACTCCACACCCATCCACCAGCCGCCAGAGAGCGAGTATGCAAGAGGCAGAAAGGCTGCCAGGAGATGTAACCCGACAGGGGCCACAATTAACTCCTACCTACACGAAAGCGAAAAAGCTTGAACAAGCCCGTGACACTCGAGATAATCACACACCCCTCCTGTGTGACAACAAATGCTCTGGGCTGGGGAGGATGTTAGGTAATAAAGATAAATCTTAGTTAATAAAAATCCGATAATGCAAGGTGGAATTTCACGTTTGTACAGCAGCCCTCATACAGTTGAAGTGTTCATGGATAAAAAAATACTGCAAGTCCAACTGAAATTTTGGGAGGATCAATATTTAAGGATTTGCAGAATTGTAAGGGCTGTTTGCCATAAGCAATTCCATATAGAAGTTTAAACAGGAGGAGACACTGGTATGGCAGCCTTCTTGGAAAATGTTTAACTTTGGGGGAAAAAGCAATAGCTCAACGACTGACTTTTTTGGTCTTAGCAAACCAAACCATGGGCTGTCCTTCCCAAGTAGATCATTCCACCTGGATAAAGCAGCTGTTGCTTCCGTGTCCCCGTGGCTGACGGACGGAGCTCAAACCTCACCAACACTTAGGCACATCCAGAAGTCGGTGGGACGTTTACCAGTGCAAGGGCTATGGGAATCGGGATCAGACAGATGCTGATTTCCTGTGGGATACCAAGTGCTTGCAGGAGACATTTCACTGTGCCCCAAACCCCTTCTGCAGGGCTTGGAGACTTCCAGAACTTAACTCCTTCCAGATGAACCAAGTTTCCTATAAGGGGTGGGAGGAAAAAACAGACATACTTACCCTGGCAGATGCCAGCACACATTTAATACCAGTGGAGATTAGAACGGCTTTGTGATCCCAGCAAAAAAATTCAAGTGACCTTGGGGAAACATTTCTTTTAATTATGAAAAGCTGGTCAGTTTTATCACAAAAATACCAGCCCTTCTTGAATGTATTTTCATCTTTTGTAGCCTTCTGCTCAGTGGCTTCTCCCCATACGTGCCTCGTACCCCTCGCACTGTTGTTCTGTCCATGGCATGCACACATGTATGTATTGTCTTTACCTTCCCCTGACAACAGGCCCAGCTCTGTGATGTGCTACATACACTCGTCAAGAGGAAATGACTGCACGGATTACGTTAACATGACTGCAGCTGAATACATTTCAGTTTCGACATACTTTCTTTTTCTACACACTTCCCACTGCGTAGCCTTGGCTCCCTCTCCTGCAGACGGCTCCCGAACCCACTACCTGCACTCGAGCTTTTACTTAGTGTTCAATTTCCATATGTTGCTTTCAAGCGTTTCTCTTCTTGGTGTCCCCTCAGGGCCTGATCCTGTGAGAGTAAGTGTGCCGCACCTGAGAAGTGTTAAGCAAGGCTGTGCGAATTGCTGACTGTGCTTTGGGTTTTGCTTTTTTCATGATAATTTTGAATTAAATGAAATGTAAATGCTTGCAGCTTTTTGTTTTGTTTAGCCAAAACAAAACCCCCAAACATTTTCCATTAGCTAGAATGAGGAGCTGAAATCCCTCCTATCCAGCCTGCAGAAGAGTTTTTCAGAGCACCTCGTGGGCGATGCTCAAACCCAGATGTCTTGTCCCTGGAGAGGCAGTTCTCAGCTCCTCTTCCTGCCCATTTCTCGGAACCCCAAATCTCGTGTTAAGCCAAGCGGAGATAACATCTCCACATTACTCCCTCCCTAAGTACAATGAACATGTTCAGGCCTTTGGATAGCAAGCTCCTGAGGCAGGGATTATGCTCTGTAGTATTACTGTTGTCATATTTTCCCTGTTGTAATGTTCCATGTACATTTATGTCATTTATAAAATACAATTAACAGACATATTGGAATCCACAGCGGCCCAAAGAAGGAAATAATAGAAGTAGAGTAACCGTGTACATTTGCTTCCTGTGGTGACCCACTCCCAGCTAGCAGATGAGTAGTAAAAATGAAACACAATCCTGAATATTTAAAAAGTATGGCAAAGCCGTCCATAGTTCCCTTTCACTTAGCAGGGACTTCACAACGGGGTTCAGCTTCTCCCTGCCTGAAGATGTAGACCCCCTCTGTCCTCACAGCACCTCTCGCTTCCTTCCAGCGAGTACCAGTATCTATGGCTCAGTACTGTGACGAACTGCTGGCTCGTCCAGCCACTAAGAAGGCATCCAAACACAGTCATCCAAAATGAGCCACTGGAAGGCTCATACCAGGTTGCTATCCTTCCCCGAGAAAGACCACACTGACTTGCACCTAACTGCACTTCCCAAAGATACAGGCGACAGGACTAGCTGCCTCCTGGTTTTCCATGAAAGGCATCAATGAAATACAGACTGCTGCTTTTTTACTGAATTGTTTCTAAAGCAGTCTAAATATATATTTTACAGTGTTCAAAATTTCAATAGTGTGTACAGGTACCTGCCTACTCTCAGGTCCGAGCCTATCGTACCGCCTCAGCGAGCTCTGCTGTACTGGCAGTTACTGTCACTGGGAGGATCACAGCGTGCCACTATGGGCTGAGATTTTGTCAGTAACTGTCCTCCAACAAAGCTCGAATTGTGTTTTTTAACATTTACAAATAGGTTTGTGCAAGTAACTGATTCTGCTGTAAAGCAACTGAACGAAACTAAAATAAGCAAAAACCCCACATTCAGATCAATCTGAAATAATATTTTCCAGTTTTCTTTGCTGAAACAAAATGAACCCCATAAATTTTGCAGCAAGGAAAGTGCTTTGTTTCAGCCAAAATATTTCATTTGGGGCACTTGCAACAGAAAGAAAAACCCCACAAAGGAAATAAGAGGTTGGATTCACCACAGCTGCTGTCATTCCCTTTTTATCCACTAACCCAGTAATTAGGGCAGTGACCCAGGATGCGGAAGATCCATGTTCAATCCCTTCTCTGCCTGGAGGGATTTGAACCTCCATCCCTCATCTCCGAGGAGAGCGTCAGAGCCGCGGTGCCGCAGGGGGCCCTTCTCTGCTGTCTCCTTTCGGCTCGGTCCCTCCTGGACAGGTGCTTCGCGTCGGCTGGATGCGACGTGCAGCTCGGGCACCCCACCTCACCCAGGGACAGCCAGCTCCCGGGGTCCAGCACGACTCCTCTACCTCTGCCCTGCGCCTCAGCGAGTGCGGAGATGCTGTGTGCCAGGTGGAGGGGTTTCAGCAGGTTAGACGACTCTCAGATACACCAAAACGTTTAAGGTACATCCGTAACCAGATCACCGATGTGATCCCAGATCTGGGTATCGATCCCCTAAGGCAGAACGTGAGTCCTCCTCCCTAGATACATATCATAATGCCAGGGCTTTTCCCCAGTAAATAAGCAATAAGATAAAGAAAAAAAAAAAGAAAAAAAAAGTCTAGTTCAGATAAATATCATATTTATCTAAGCCTAAATCTCTTCCCAATTTTCTAACCGCTCTTTGCTACAATTTTCAATTACTGCCCAAATAATTTTTTGTCTATTATTGTAAATTTCCTGTGATGTTAGGAAGGATTGATGTTAAGAAGTGTTTCATAATATGAACTTATTACTTTCTTGTTATCTTTTTTGTACCTTTTAACCATAATTAGTTTCATAAGCAGCTTACACCAGCCCAGGAATTAGGTGTACAATATTGAGTATAGAACTGAACATGTCAAACGTCCAGCCTTATGCACAGCTTTGCAGGGAAGCTTTGCACAGAGGAGTTCCTGTGCATCTTTTTCATATCACCAATGAGATCAGCCGAAGCCCTTTTTTTAGTTAGGAAAATTTGGCACCTCAATGCTACATTTTTGCCATTTTTTAAATTATCTTCATAATTGTAATAATGCTATTTAAAATTATTTTCTACTACCTCTTTCTATTGAAAAGAATGTCCTCCTTTACTCAATTTTTGCTCTATTGTTTCTAGAAGGTAAATAAATTATCTGGCACTTCTTATGAGCAGACTTTGATTACCAAGAAGTCCATCATTTCTTGGTATTTGATAACCTTTTCTTAGGGCTGACCTCTGGGGACTCTCCAGACAAGTGGCCACACGAAGTCGCAGCCGGAGAAGGGGATGCACCCGTCCAAGTGTGAGAAGGACTCCTTTGTAATGAACATTAAAAAAATCCCCTCTACTTTCATCTTGCTTTAAGAGCCTCTAGCACAGCATATTTACGGAATAATAAAACAGGGCTTCAGGCCTTTTCTTCTCATACATCAGTAACAGGATTCTCATATCACACTTATATGCCCTGTACACTATATAATTTACTGGATCTTGCTTCTCATAGCTAATAGTCTCAAATACACTATATGAAATAAATCTTCTGATACTATTCTCACACGAGAATTAAATCATGGCACAAAAGTGGCTGAGAATATCCCTGTGACAACTTCTGTCTCCTCCTCCCCATGAGTAACTGTTAACCAGTCTCACCCTGGCACGCCGTTTGCGGTGCTCGTTTATTGTTGCCCAGTACAAACCATCACTCTGATTATTATTTATTTGTATTACCAAGAAGAAACTTCAGATGAAATCCCGAGTACCAAAGCTATGCAGACACAAAACTAAGATGCTTCCTTTCTCAAAGAGCTAACACTCTGAAAGAGATGGTACGGACAGGGGGTGGGAGGAAGGAGCAGGGAGTTTACAAGCACAGTCATCACAGAGCTGACTGCATGCACAAATAAAGGGAAAACACTGCTTCCAGAATTAACTTTGTCTCTCCTTCGCACTGATTTTAGAAAGGATAAAAAACTGCAGAGTTACTAGAGTTAGAAATTAAAACAGTGAATGAATGGCTTGTTCTGGGGAATACCAGGAATCACAATCCATCAAGGTAACCTCAGACCTCCGTCTCCAAAGTAATAAACATCTGGGATTTTTATACCCACTTGAGTCAGTGAGAAAATTCTACTGTAAATTATCTGCATTTCATGTGCATGTGTGAATGGGTGTGTAAGTGTGTGTACGTATATGCTCATTACTTCATTTAATTTTTGCATCAAATCAAAAATATATTAAATGGTACAGAAAAAGTAACAGCCTTTCTTCTCACGGTATTTTAATCTGAAATTGTGCAAGAGGTGAAAAACCCAAGGTTTCATGTTATTTTGAATCATAAGAAGGGGGGTTTTTGGTAATGAAGGTTCGCAGCAGTTGCAAACACTAAAGGAAGCCACACCAGCTTAGGTGCCCTGGCGCCCAGAGACGCAGCCCCAGCCTGCAGGCACCTAAAGCCAGCACAAGGAGGGTGCACACCCAGCTGTGGGCACAAAGCCTACGGCCCCAGCACGGCCGTCCTCTCTAGTTTGCAACACTAAAACTGCCACAAACCTACATCTGTTCCTCATGAGTCCTCTTCAGTAAGGAGACAACGCAGGTGCTGAGGAGTCACGGCACAGATTTACTGGTGTCCTGCTGCCCTTGCCAGCCTGCACCCGTCCTTGGCCCACGGAAGGCTGGGCGGCATTCTTGCAGCAGGGCTGGTGCTGCATTACAAGCTGCCCTCACGAACAGATCCAGAAAGGAAGGAAAGCTCTGCTCGTCCTGCTCCCTTACGTCTCTACCAGTTAGCCCAAATGCAGTTTTGACGTGATTCAGGATCATGGCCTAGGCGTCCACCCACAGAATCACAGGCAAAGCATTAGTGTGATCCTACTGGCATCCTGCTTTGAAGTGAAGTGTAAAACGTTAAGGCTTTCATTGGCTAGTGACAATCCCTGCTAAGAACTCCCCTATTCCTAACCCCACATGGGGCACTCTTAATTTAGTGTCACTTGGAGCACCAGATGCTCTAATTACATCATCCTGATCTTCTATAAGGTGTATTAGATGAACAAATGCTACGTCTGTAAGAGTGACAAGTATTATTTTTAATCGCATCCATGATGGTTTCATTTCAAGCTTCGAGAATCCTCTCCAGTGGGCCCATTTTATGTTTTTACACAACCCAAGAGCCTTGGTGAGGAATTCCTGAGATACATTCACTTGTATCTGTTTACGAAGAGTCTCAGGCACATAAGGCCATGAACATTTCTTGCCCATCTGCTCCATAAATTTTTCTGTAAGGCTTATTGCAGAACACGGTAAATGAGTTATAGGTGGTCAGCTGTTGCTTTCCATTTTTGCTGCCGTTGTTGCTCAGTATGCTGCAGATAGAGCCCGTACCTGCATCAGCCTGCTTGATACCATCTCTGTCCGAATGAAACTGTTAGGTACAGCATCTGAATTACTGTATCTGCATCATCTCTTAATGATTCATTTACCATGGTCATGCACAGGTGCTGGAAAGGACCTTGAGGTCTGTAAGTGATTATATTGTAATATTACAGAAAAGAGATATTTTTCCCTTAATCCTGATGACATGTTTAAACACAGCCCAGGACAAATAGAAATCCAACAAATCCAAGCCCTGGAGCCTGATTATCCAGCACTGAAATTTTTCCAGATTACCCTTTTTTGTTCTCACAGTTGATATTTGTATCGCTGCCTTCTCCATCCTCTTGGAGTATAAAGAACACTTCTGAAACGTAGTGCTCTACCAACTTCCTTGAAGAAAAGAACAGCAGCAGTAACATCCAACGTGATGAGTGACTGTTCAGAAATAACTGAACATCTCAGTTGCACACAGAAGTGTGAGACAGAAAGCCAGTATCTCCATCAGCTGAGACACACAGCTCGAACACACTCAGTGTCAGCCCTCTCATTTACTCCAGATCACACAGAGTAGAACTTAAAGAGCTAATCTGATTCCTCTCTTGATGCTACTCATATTAGAGTATTCATTATGCTTGAAAATCAACATACAGAAACATTGAAACATAGGTTAAAGAAAAAAGCACAACCTAAAATGAGGAAAACAAGCTCATGTTCTGAGCAGCAGAAGCAGCTGCAGCAGCACGGCCACTCATTAAACCCCACCAGGCTCCACATTTGTCCCAGAATAGTTCATTTCACAAACAGGATTTGGGGCAAAAAAGAGGAGGACAAACAAGACGGTGTATCTTCTGCTCTGTAAGCATCACCAGTCTTGGAGAATTTCAGGTCCTTGTTTCCACTCTGCCTACTATTGCCTTAGCTCAAGGGAATGCATAGGTAGCCCTTAGTGTAGGTATCACCGGGTCTTTTGGCCATGGATCCTGTCTGACCAATTCACTTCCCGAATTTCTTCATCGTCGGAGTATCATCTGTGACCAAGACTCGTTGCCTTCAGGAATTTCACACGGTGAAAGCTTTTGCTGCATCAGCCCAAGTGGGGCAGGAAACATCTCTTCTTCTTTTTGCCTTGTTTGCGCTGAGAACAAGCAAGCAGAAGACACACGTTAAATGTATTTGGCCGGAATAACTGTTCTCAGTACTGAGTATTCACAGCAGAGCTGAGAATATCTTTCTACAGAGCTCCAGCATCAGCTAACATCTGCTTTACTGATACATTTGGGCATTCCTCTCTGTTCAGGTGAAGCGTTAAGATTTCTGCAACTCCAGTATCTCATTTGCCTTTAAACTGTGCCTTTCATCCTTGTCGTTTGTCCTTTATATGGGCGAACAATCCGAAATCCACCCACTTTCTGAAAAAAAACCCTCACCTTAATTTAAATATTTAAATGTAAAATAAAAATATTTAACTTACAGAAACAGTTTATAGAATTGTTACATCTATAAAGTATCCAGTTACTTGTTTACTTCACAGAAGAATTTTGATTAACAAAACTGTGTGGCCCAAATAGAGCCTTACAAATAGAGGCAATATTATGCCTACGTATTTATGGCATGCAAGGAAAAAAAAGTCAATTTTTTAAACATGGGATTATCAGAGGGAGGGAGATGTAAGGGGACAATCCCCATCAGAGCCAAGCAAGGGCTGGCAAGAAAAGCAGAGATAGAAATCACTGAGATCCATTCTCAAAGAAGTTGCTTCCCAGGAATAGTGCAGGGCGGCTTGGACTGGGACTTCAGATGAAGGAGCTGCCCTGCCTGCTGTTAGCAATGTTTGAGGACCAGTGTAAGGTAAATAAATCCATTATGCTTTAAAGGACAGCAACACACACCCATGCCAGACTCAGGGAACATTTAATAGATGGCACAGGAAGTTTAGAAGTGGAAGCAAATAAATCACCCCCCATTAGCCACACACTGATGAGAAGAAACCAGACAATTATCAAAAAAATAGAGTTAACATACAGGCAACAGGAAAACTGGTGCCTTCTTAAAGGACTTAAAAGCAGAAGTACTCTGCCAAATGGGAGCTATGGAGAAAGAAAGCCCAGCTCACATGTCCTTGCCACCACTGGGCTTCTGTAACTGCGGATGTGTGTTACACCTTTACCAACTTTCTTGAGCCAGCGTGTAACGCTTCTCCACAGCCCACGCTGCCCAGCACGTGCCTTACCCGCTGCACTTGGGAGCAATAAAAGTACGTGAAGGAGATTTATAGGCATGTGTCCAAAATACACTACATCTTCTTTTTTAATCTCTTTTAAATGACATACTCCCACTCGAGGCAAAATTAGGGCCACATTCAAGCTTTTGTTATGAGAAGAAGCTGTGCCTGTGTTAAAGCAAATTTGGTGTGTCCCACCGGGGTACGTGTCCCTCACTGCGCCGGGCTCCTGCAGCCCGAGCCAGATGGCTGGTGCAGAAGCCCCTTGCAGGAATACGTCTCTACAGAGGAGGATGCCGCACTGTACTGGGTGACCAGGCTGTTGCTGAATGCAACTCCGTCACGGTATTTAAATCACATTAAAGCTTTCTTTTATTACATACCCCCTTGTGATTTTGCCTTGCTACATTCTAATTACCAGCCTTGCTGCAGCACACGCAGGTTCCACTGCTCTCTTCTCCTCCCATTTTATGGGAAATGACTTATTTTGCACAATCCTAATGAAAATACTGTGGGGAGATAACACTCTCCTTTTTATCCTACATTTCCCATTCTATTGCGTAAGCCATTTTTTTGTGTGGAAAAGAGACAACAAAATATTCAGGTTTACATGGCTTTTTAGAAACAGCAGATACACCTGTTAAGGCTCCCCAAAGTAGTTTAATCACTTTTTCTATTTTCTTACATAATACCTGATCTTGAAGTATCAATACGTTTTTCCATGTCAGACGTATAATACTACGTTTTGCATTTCTTATTCTCCACCTATTAACTTCTCAAATAGAATATCTTAAAGGAGATGCATTTCACTGGTCCACAGCAGCCCCGCTGCCCTTGGCCATGGCTTCGCCATTCTCCATTTTCCATTTACAGCACTAACCACACTTAAACGACACGATGATTTCACACTGCCTTGCTGTTTTCGTAGCTTTCCTGTTGAGTAAGATCAAAACCATTTTGACTCTTAACCAAGGCAAAATACTGACGCGGTGAAGGCTACACTTGTTATTTCATTTGATTTCATTCCTAGGTACAGAACCGGAGATGGGCCTCGTTAACCTGTGCAGGCAGAGACCACCTTCGAAAGTGGGAAAGCAGTTCAGATCTGCAGGGTAATGAGGGGTAAGAAATCTCACCTTTGCAAGTCTTCTGGAATTAACATAGACTTTTAACGAGAACCTTTCTAGTTAAAAACGACACAACTAACACTCTCCTGGGGGCAGGGGAAAGAGGCTGAGAGAGAAAATACATGCAGGGAAAGCTCCAAAAAGGTAGGGAAAGTGCTCAGGTTGTCTCTGACAATAAACCAGCTCCCCATGACAGCAGCGAGCACTAGCGCTGGCTGTGGGCAGCACGTGCTGCCGTTTGCTGGCAGCTGGAATAGGAGGCAGTTCAAGCTCTGAATACATCTGGTTCACTTTTCAGTAAGTGCTCAGTTTTCAGTTTGATCCCAAAATGGTCAGAGCTTTCTTTCTGTGCACAGTAATAACAGCAACAGCAGAACAGATTTTCCAGCTTCAGTCAAATTCCTCAGAGACAGAAAGCTGAAATAAAGCACCTAAATTCAACATCAGCCTTGACTGCTTGAGGATGGGGAGCTCTCACCAGCCACTCAGGGATCTCTCCAAGACCAGGACACTAGCTAAGTGCCTAGCACTAGATAGCCAGGATTGCCATTTTCAGTCTGTAAGGTAGTGAAGATGTCTGAAATCTGGAAGTCAAGAGCAAGATAAGCACCTGCTGCTTCAAAAAAGAAAAAAAATGAAAGATCTGTTCACTGTAAATCTGAATGCTATGGTAGTAGGTATCATAGACATCTAGACTGTAGATACTCTTATGTAACATACCTGCTGCTTTCAATTTCTAAGGTAACGTGATGAAAACGTAGTCTGGACCACCACACAATTTCCACAGCCCAGCACACAACATGCGTTACAGCAGGAGCAACTGGAAAGCAAGGCTTCCCTCTCTTCTCCCCACCTTTTATGAAATTCTGTGCCAGCTGCTGCATATGGCAGGAAATTACAGAAACCTGCAGGTTGCTGATTTTGGTTGCGGCTGGCAGCGGGGCGGGGGGGGTGGCGGCTCACAGATACTCTTGGCGCATTTCCACTTACAAATCTGAAATCACAGTTTAATTTCCTAAGAATTTCATGCTAGCTATCTCATTCATCATTTACTAGTAAATAGGCTGAGATTCTTATCTCCAATATGTTTTTACCAGTTTTTCATAGATATCCCTGTTTCTTTTTTCTCAAAGAAGCTAACCAGCTGCTTGTTCACAAAAAATCATTCAAGCAAATGCTCCATTTTCAAAATAGAATCATAGAATTGTTTAGGTTGGAAGAGACCTTTAAGATCATCAAGTCCAACCACCAAACCATGTCCCTAAGCACCACATCTACACGTCTTTTAAATACCTCCAGGGATGGTGACTCCACCACTTCCCTGGGCAGCCTGTTCCAATGCCTGACAACCCTTTCGTCCTAACATCCCATCTAAACCTCCCCTGGCGCAACTTGAGGCCATTTCCTCTCATCCTATTGCTTGTTATTTGGGAGAAGAGACCGACCCCCACCTCGCTACAGCCTCCTTTCAGGCAGTTGTAGAGAGCAATAAGGTCTCCCCTCAGCCTCCTTTTCTCCAGGCTAAACAACCCCAATTCCCTCAGCTGCTCCTCATCAGACTTTGCTCTAGACCCTTCACCAGGTTCGTTGCCCTTCTCTGGATGTGCAAAGACTTCTGTGGTTTCAGAAAGGCTGTCAGGAAAAAAAAAAAAAAAAAAAGAAAAAAAAAAAAGAAAAGCCAGCAACCTGCCTTTATGCATACAAACCAGAAAGATGGTACAAGACATTCACTTCCCCAGATGGGCTCATGCTACGTAAGGTAAGTCATGAGGCAAGAGTTTAGCTCCCAACAGTGGAGTCAACTCCAGAGTCCTGGGTTGGTACCAACGGTATAACTGGGGATTTTTGTTCCAGGTAATTTCTCTTCCAAAGTCACTCTAAAATCTAAACATCTCCTCCTCTCCCCACCACTTAGGTAGACAGCTACTGTGTCTATATAAAATAAATCAGAAATCAGGCCATTAGCTATGCTTTTAAAAATACTAAGCAATACTCTATCTGTGTTCACAGTGATATAGCTTATAGGACTTTCCCAAAAAAGCTTCGTCACTGGTAGCCAGCGGTAAAATAAAGTCCTAAAGAACAAGAGAGATGAAAAATTAAGAAGAAAAAGCAAATGTGGATATAAGCAAAAACTGAGGAAAGGGAAAAGAAACCAAGCTGGAATGAAGATAATGAAAACAGTCAGGTTAGCAGCCCAGTGAGACGCGGCTAAGTACCATCCCCAGATGGGAACCTGGGCCTGAGGGCAAAGAAATGAGTTTGGGATCCTGGAAGAGCACTCACATTCTGGGTCAGGGTCTTTAGTCGCTTATTAGCACTCGTGATCAGCTGCGGTCAGAGAACACTGGGTTTAGTAGCAGAGGTTATTTCAATGAGAAAAGAATGTTATAAAATGATGGATGTCAAATAGTGAAGAGAAGAGATTTTTTGGAGGCAGTGAATGCTAATTCCTACATGAACAAAACCTGGAAAATTCAGATTTCAGTACCATATTTGTGACTGAGGCCATATGTGGGAAGAGCAGCTCATGCTCCTTCACGACAGGACGAAGTGTCTATGGATTTATACGCAGGCCTTAAAAAGTATCAGTAAACATACTGCAGATGGCAAAGGGAATGGGTACAGTCAACGTTCAACACTAGACACTGGATTTAAAACCTCTTTTACCTGTCACCGCCTATTTCTTTAACAGGTTGGGGTTAAAACTTACTCCTTGGCTGTTCAGCTAAGGACACTATTTGCCCTAACCTCCTCTCCGCCAGGAACCCAAATGCACCCTTGAAGAGTTGGAGGCACAGCAAATGCAGCCATCAGCTGGATTTCAGGGACTACAAAACAAATGTCAACCTCAGGCTTATGCTGTCTCCCTCTGTTTGCAGTTTCTGTTTCAACCTATGGGGTTTTGTTTGTTTGTTTGTTTGTTTGTTTTTAAAAGATTTTTTCCCCTGCTTCTTTATCCAAATAAGGCTATTTTCTTTCTCCTACTTTCACACAATTGTTTTTTCAGGGAAGAGACAGATGAAAGTATTATTTCTTGTCAGCAAGACTTGTACCTGGGTGACACGATTCCTTATTTGGTTAAAACACAGGTTAATGGAGTTAGCTTGCATTCTGCTTTATCAGACACTTCTTTTCTGAAGCCGTTTCAAAGAGCACAATGGGATTCAGAGCTTCAGCATTTGTTGCTACAGCAGTGAGGATGGATTTGGATGAGTTTCACAGAGAACTACAAACATGATTCACAGCTGCTGCTGGCTTAAAGATACATAATCAAATGTTTAAACATGTGAAGTTTCCAGAGTTTCCAATAAACAGATTTTTTTAAAGTGGTAGATTATATTCAGGAACACTCACCATAAACGTCATGTAAGCATGTTTCATATTGCAGGTCTCTGACACAAAAGCAGAGGGATTATCATCATCACTTGGTATGTAAACCTCAGCTCTTATGAGTTAAAAAGTGTACTTCTAAGTGAAAAAATACGATAGAAAGCCCAACAGTGTTGCAATTTACACAACATGTATAGTACAAACACTTCAGAAGCTGAGAGAAGGCTCCAGGGCTCCCTTTGTTCCCCCACTGGACAGTAAGAGTTGCAATTTGGGCGTCTCTGGGCTCACAGTTACTGAGGATGCTATTTACTTGGGTTTTAATTGTAGTAAAAGAAAGCGTGCAGAACCTGCACAAGAAAGGCCTTTCAGGGCTTTTACAACAAACGTTGCCTCCACCTAGAGAAGAGCATTTGTTGAAGGGGTGCATTTGTTCCAGTTTTTATTTCTAGCCAAAATAACAGCACGTCAGTGTTCAGGCAACATGTGCAAACCGTCTTCACAACCAGCGACACGCTGCACAGACCCCTCCACCTCCTGTTCTGGCACGCTGGAGCTACCTGCACTTGAGCTACGGCAGCCGGAGCCGTTCCCCAAAGGGCAAGCACTGCAGCCACACCGCTGCTGCCAGACACCAGCTACTTGGACCACAAGGTTTTTCTACTTGATGCACTTGAGTATTACTAAGTTTTATAAAAAGGACGTTAGCTGACTTACGTTCAAATCTTAATAGGGAAATAGGGCACTAAAGTTAGAGGGATTTCTTGTTTTGCTTTTTTAAATACAAGTTTATCAGCTTATAGTGCAACTAGAAGTGAGAATGAGCAGTGCCAGACTATCAACTCTAGCAAGACAGTGTGGAGGGAACCCCCACTCCAGCCCTTGTTTAAAACAAACAAACAAAACCCCCAACGCTCTCTTATGTTAAATTTGATCAACCTCTGCATTTTTGTTCTTACAGTGTGCGTGTGCGTGAATGGTTGTGGTATGGCAACGAATCCCTTCACGCTGCAGCAGACTGTGGGGAATGGCAGAGCGCTAGGTAGACGGGGTTTTTCAGAGTACTCTGGGTCCAGGTACATGTGGAAGCCACTGCACAGCTACTGCTGTAGGGAAAAACTGCTTCTACCTGGGAAAGAAGGCATCAGCAAAACTAGATTGTGCAGAGCGAGAAGTGGGAAGATATGCGCAGATGAGAGCCATTATTATTTGTGATTTGGCTTCAGATTTGGGGCCCTGGCTCTGGCGATGTTCCCTCCACCACCAATCCTCATTCGTGGCCTCCAATACTGGAATGTAAACACCCTCTCCCTGCCTCACCTCCCTGAATTTTCAGAAGGCTACAGCCAGCAAAACTGCCCTCTTTGCCTCAGCATGCGACTATTCAGGTTAGGGTGGAAGTCCCCAGTTTAAGCTACGCGTGCCGTGCACAGCTCACCTCCGAACAACGGGAAGAACACCAAGAAGCCTGCGGTGTTAGAAAGGAATGTTTTATTGCAAGAGATTACAGACCTGGCACTATGGCCAAAATGTTTCCATTACATCAAAATTGCTACCCCATGTATCAGGCAACAGCACCTACAAAGCATGGTGGATTGAAATATCTGAAATCATAATGCAGTCAGCTTTTTAAAATAACTACCACCCTCAAAAGATTTTTTAAAAAACAAAGTAAAAAATATATAAACCAATTTTTTTTAATATGAAACTGGTGTTTAAGTATCCAGGCCACTAACTACTGTGATAAAAAGTGGAAAGTCTGTTAATCATAGTGCTCAACTAAACAGCCTTCTTTCACAGCCCTTACTATTTAGTTAAACACAAGTACTTGTTATTTGCTGTTAATTTTTCCTCATTTGTTCAGCCAACATTTATCTCCTGTAGGTTTTCAGAATCAGGTAGAAGATTTAATGAATAACCCCTCCTTAAAGCACTATTGACAAGCAGGATCATCTAGAATCACAACTGGCCCAGAAAAAGCATTGGGGTCAAAATAGCTCTGCAGGAACAGATCTCCCCGTCTCAGTCCCGTGACACTGACCTTTCGAAACTCTGGATGGATGCACTCCTCTGAGCCCCAATTCATGACTTGCATTCCTCCTGTGATCCACTTACCTCAAAGACCTTGGTGATTTCCCTGAGCGTGGATAAAAGGTAAGACTTTGAACAGGCACATAGCTCAAACACAGAAAGTCTGGCCCAGGACATAAACCCCAACTGTTACAATCCCCATCTTTGGCACGTTAGGTGCTCGCTCTCCCTCCCCAATGGCTAGTGTTAGCTATGGTCTGGTCTGTGCTTTTTCTCCCATCGAGAAGAGCCAGCAGCTCATTTCCTGACACCACTGGCTGGGTAAGGTGAGCCCTGAGGAGGCAGAAGTTGGGTCTGTGGGCAGAGCTGGACCATCTCGGCTTGTGGGAGCAGTCCACCTAATGCAATTCACACAATCCATATGAAGCAGTATATGGCAAACAGGAGTAAATGCCCGGAGACCTTTGTGAGCCAGCATTTGTTATCCACTTGCCTCCATCTCCCGTTTTCCACACATAGAGCCTGAATGCACTACCACTCGGCAGCAGCTACCACAGGCACTTTAAAATTGCCTTTCCAGCAGAAACCTCTCTTCAAGCAATGCAAACGTGAGTTTTAATTTAAGATGATTTGGAAATATCACTGGGGCTAGGGGATATAGGCAATCATCTTACAAAATGTGGGGCGTGGTCTTCTACAATTTCCCAGGCTTCTCTAAGCATTCTGAAAATTCCTTCATAATTTTCCAGAGACTACTACTTACGAGAGCTCTGCCAGAAACTAGGGTAACTCCAGAAACATCTAAGATTGTGATAAGGAACCAAAATCAACCAAACAAAAATCACTATGCCACTGCAGCCTTTAGCCCGAAGCAATCTAGCCAACGTGAACACACGAACACTTGTGTTTATATGTGCAATTCTGAAGTCCAGCTCTTTAGCAGAGACTGCCATAGAGCCAATCAAGCCACACATCTCAAAACATGAGATTCATATAATAAAGTGACTGATTTAATTAACTCTCTCCTACCAGATTTAGAATCTCTGTAACTCTGGAAAGGGGGATTTATATCTCCTTGTAGGTAGTGACAGAAGATCTATATTTCCAAACAACAGAAACCAAGAAAACAAATACCCCCACTTGGGGACTAGAGGCTAAAGAAAGCTTAAGGGTAACTCTATTATTATTATTAAGAAAAAAAAAATAATTCAGTCCATATCAACTATATATATGCAATTAATTCAATAATCAGAAGAGTTCTAAGAACTTCTGTATATACTTCAGACTATATTGTCAAGGATCGGATGCAAGCAGGGCACACAGCTCCAGCGCACCCACGCAGAAAGCCTGCTACTGAAAACGGCTGCTCCTAATCAGAATCTCATTTTGGAAACTAATCAGGCCTAGAGCTCCCTGCTCTTCAGACACAACCTTGCATTTTAGTGTTACACAAAGCAGCTCACTATTGGGGTTTAATGAATTAAACAGAATTAACTGGGTTTTTTTTTTTTATTATTATGAACCTAATAGAGTTTTTTTGCTACTGCTAAATTCCGCACGGTATGGCTTCACCTTACAAGCATTCTTAATAATACTAGATAAAGATCATTTGCACTTAATTTTTTCATCTGTTAAACAGCCACAAAATATGGTGCTCTCACAAGCACCTTTTTTGGTGAGAAGGGTAAACAAGCACTCTATTAAAGCATTATAAACATTCAAGGTGATTTGATCACTTCCCTCTATTCTGTTTCAACACATTGCCATAAATCTTCCACTTTCACAGCGTATTAAAAAAAATCCCACAATCATCCACAAATTTAGAAATTTGTTAGTCTGCATACACATAATTTGTCTGCAATACACTTCAACATCCCAGTTATCTTTCCTAAAATCTCTAGGTTTTTTTCTCCAGCCTTTAAATGTACTGATGTAGATGCTCCAGTTTAAAAAAAAAAAAGAGGAATAAATTTTGACAATAAAGCTAGAGTTATCTGTAGCAACTTGTACAGTAAAACACCCGATTAGCACTAATTTAATGACAGCCTTGACAGAGCTAGGATGGCCTTGTCTCAGGACCCTGTCCTGCACAGCTGTGCATTTTTAGCACATCTATTTTATCAGAACATTAACAAGCCTCGTGTGTTAACTCTGAACTGCGCACACACAGGAAGACAGACATTTATTCATATTTTCCACCAATCAAATGTAATGCGTCTGTGAACAAGTCAGTTTATTGCAAGTAAATGTACTTTTACTTAAGATCATGAGAAGATTCTAATCCCAAGCAAGACAAATCAATTTCACAAACTTAATTCACACAATGCAAATAAATGCTTCACATTATAGACATTTAGATTTTCTTTAAACCTTTTTATTTAGAGATTTTTCTGGTAAGGAGATATACCATAGGAAAGCAATTTCACTGGCAGTGAGGTATGTATATACTCTACCAAAATACTCCTCTTGTTTTAACTGCTTTTAACTTTATTTACATATAAAGAAAATATCAATGCATATCCTTGGCTTAACTACAGTATCTGTTACCCTATATGAGTAAAATGAAATGTTACTTGCATACAAAATTGATTTGTAGAGGAATCAGATTTGATTTAAACAAAAATCATGTTCTGAAGACAGTTTAAATGAACAAACACAATTCATCATGACCAAGACACCTGCACCATATTTCCATCCTCACAGCACATTTATTTCAGCAATTCTGTAAGTAGGTCCTTAGCATGAGCATAGTGTTACAGTTTTCATACATATAATCACATCCAAAACAAGCTCTAAAATTTAAGTTGTAAACATTCTCTTCATATGTAGAAACATTTCAATCTGTGTTCAAATTTTCTAAAATGATCGATCTTTTAAACAGAATTATAAATGAAAAGTCTACTCTAACCGTGTAGTGAGCAATGCTTATTAGTACATTTCTACAGTGTTAAATAAAATAGTAGAGGCAAACTTCTGTAAGCAAGTCAGACTTTAAGTAAATCATCATAAAGAAACAAACTTGTTAACAAAAAGATGCTTTGCAATAAAGAAAGTTGGATCGAATCTACTATGATACAAAAACATAAGGGTAAATACCATCTTTGTTGACAAGTAGGAGGTAGCATGGATGCACCACTTTATTGTCAGTGAGAAATGCAACTGAAGTAAAGAATATTTCCTTACCACAAATTTCCAGTATTATGTACATATTTATCTTAGAAATTTGTTTAAACAAGTTTCCCTCCACTTTTTAGTACAAAAAGCCTCATGTGACTTAAAAAAAACACTTACACACCTAGATAGAATAGTACTAATTGCCCTATTTGAATGAAACAGTCTCTTGAACTATGAAGTACATGATATTTAATGCCCTAAGTTGAGTAAATTGTATTAGCAGTTCTTGGTATTATACAAAACACTACATACATACAAACAAAATATAATAATATCTTATTTTACTATGTAATTCTTTTTGGAATAAACAGAGCCTTGATTTGGGTAACACTGAAGAGAACGTGGTTTCTTTATTAAAATCTGCCTTTTAAGTACCCATGTGCAACAATTTAAAAATGGCTGCCATACATGTAATGGTCTTGTATTGATAGTGAACACAGTAACTGACAAAAACATAATAAACCTTAAAAACACATCTTCCACCCTATATAAAATATAAAGACTACTTACTGTAACTGTTAAGTATTCAATTTATTTTGATGTTACTGTAATCCACTTCCTCTATTTTTGTCTTTAGCATTTATAAACATAATTTAGTGTAGCAATTTATTTTAAAAAATGACAAAGTATTTCAAATTTACATCCAATTAAAATTTAAACTGTTTCCTTGTTCTATGATGCTGCTTCTGCCATCAGTAAAGAAAATGAAGTTTCAGTAATTGAAGCAGGCTTTTTAAGTAGTGATGTGACTTCAACCATGCCAGCTCCAGTCCGTGGAAGATTTGCGTTGACAATGTGTCGCTGCAAGTGCTTTATCCAGTCTTCTTGAACAGACAAAGGTCCTCGAAAGACCAGACCACAAAACCTATGCAAATATTAAAATTATTCCATCAAGATATATCTAGCTCTACTGAAAAATTATAAAATAAAGACATTAAGTGGAAAATATTAATTTTCTTGAAGTTTGTTTCTACATATTTTAGCTGAAAACCTTAGTAATCAAGTTATTTTATAGTAACTGTGAGCACAAAACTCCTGCAGTTTATACAACTTACACTCTTACATTTTTAACACTAGCAATAACAATCTGTTGTTCTTATGTAAGGTTTCTTTTGAAGGACAGAATATTACTCAGACATGACCAGTAAGATTTTAGCTACAGAAACAGTTGACAACCTGAGTATGACTGCTTCAAGTCCTCTTCTTCAAACTAATGAAAACAGGCAACTGCTTCCCCCCCTTATTATTCAATTTAATCACAAACACATTTACAGGATACAATCTTAAATCTTCTTATGACTAAAACTAGCAAGCTCTTAAGAATGTGTTCTTTCAATTAAAATAACCCTATGTACCTGCATCTGAGTATGTAAACTTCATCAGCACTATGAGGTAATGGCAGCATTTTTTTCTTGCTTCCAGATCTTGACCTTGACTTCTTCTGCTTACAGTCTAAAGCTAAGAAGAGAGAAATTTCCATATGTGAAAGTGATACTTCAATGAGTGTTAACCAAGCAGAGATATTTAGTAAGCATCCTCTATAGCAGTAGTGAAAAGACATCTACCTCCTTGTTATTCTACATTTAATTATAATGTAAATCCAAAACAATTACAGTGTGCTCTAAGAAATCTACTGGCAAAACACATGAAGTCATTTTTTTTTTAGTTTAGCACAGTGCTTGCTCTTTAGAAGACTAGATAATTGACATTCAGAATTAAATTGTTGTTTTAGTATCAGCAAGCACCTACTAACCTATTACAGAATTACACAGAAGCAAAGCACCATTGGAAATTCCCTTTCACACATAAAACACTGTCAAAGCCTCGGAACTTGTTTTGTAGTTCAAGTACCATCATAAGTCCACTCATGTTCAACCAAGTTACAACTTCACAAAGTTGTAGCTTTCAGCTAATACAATAAAGAATTTCTAGTTTGAATAAAACATCTGCCATTTGTTTTCAACATAAAGCAAAAGTTTGTCCTTTTATTCTAAGAATTTCAAAGGAAGCTTCCCCCTCACTCCTGTCTGAATTTTAATGCATCTTACAAAAAAAACCCAAAACAACTATTAATCCTTGGCAGTAGGAGCTGGTATTAGGACAATCAACAGGAGGGCAAGGCCACTTTTTAAATTCAGTCTAAGCATTTGAAACTATGTATGAAAATAATGTGTGTGAACAGGAAATGCATAGCAAACAGGTTCAGTTAGCATTGAGGTCTGTACCTCCCATAAATAGATGTAACAGGAATCTGTAACAAAACCTGGAGATTCTAAGAAGCAGCCAAAGTTGGGAGGATGAGGGGATTAAACTGAGTTAATATTGTTATGATGAAAACAGCTGATAAAGCTCAAGAAAAACCAAGAAGTTTGGGACTGCATGAACTGAGAAGTATATCTAGCTACACTCTATTCCAAAACACAAACTCTATTACAAACTATTCCAACACTAAAACTCCACAGAAATTTGAAAGACAGTAACAAGTGGTATTCTTGATACCAAAAAGGCATAATGCTATGCTATTGAAACATCTTAACAGTAAAATTTAAAAAATTGTTACACTTGTCTAAGTTTTGACTCCTGTAATATAAAACAGAAAAATAAACCTCTTGGTATTCTGAAGCATAAGACATCATCTGGTGAGGCAAAACATGATGAATTAAAGAACACAGTCTTGATTGCATCCTTAATTTTTCTTATGTCCTCCAAATGAGCACCTCTCAAGCTTTTATCCTGCAGCCAAACTTTTAACTTGTAGATACACCAGACATTTCCCAGTTCAATCCCCAGATTTAAAGATTCCTACAGTATCTAGAAAAACTGGAATGAATTTTTGAGGTTTGAAGGAACTAATCAAACAAGTAGAAAGCAGATACCAACCTAAAGAGACTTCCTTCAGACCCTGGGTCAAGCCGTCATTAGGAAGATGAGGCTCAACAGTATTTTTTTCTGATAGCAACAACAAAAGCAGTCTGGTTATAAAGGCAGTAACCCAAGGTGGCAGGGGAGAGAGAGATAGAAATGGCCAAGATAACTTCTGGAAAAGTGAATAGGTAAGGGGTTCTTGATGCTTTATGCTCTCATCAAAAGCATATTCTTCATATAATTAGGAAGAAAAAAGCTAGCTATCTTTCAGGCTGTAGGAACTACCAAGTAGTATAAATATTTTACATACTGCAACATCAGTAACAACGTCGCCAGAAATGTAAGCAGATAAAATACTGAAACCCACACACCCATTCTCTGAAGAGAACTATTTGCGTGAGGGGTGACTTATCTGAAGCAGTTATTACAGCAAAAGCTTTGCCATTGCTGATTTTGTAGAACATCATGGGAAGGAGGGAAACAGAAGTCAGTATTATCCGAATGCAAACACATCCATGAGTTGCATCTGATGTCAGTTAGCTGATGTCAGTTCATATGAGTAAAAAAAAAAAAAAAAGGCAGTACACAGCAGGCTCCTTCTAGAGAAGCCTACATGCATTTGAAACATGAACTAGCTTATTTCCTTCATGTTGGCAAACTTAAGACATTTATTCCCATCAAGAAATTTGATTCTACTCACATACATCCCAAGCATTTCAGAGAGCTTTCACTTTCTTACTAGACCTGAATTGGTCTTCTGCAACAGAGTTCCTGAAACCTAATCGGGGATGGGAGGGTGGGGTGTGTGCGTGTGTAAAATCTTGTAAGAAAAAAACCCTCTGAACCACTGTGCAATCAAACAGACAGCAACACAAACAGAAACTGCCATAATGTACCCAGAGAGGTAGTTTCTACTTCCTTGAAAGGTACCTTTTCCAAGAACAATGAGAAAACAAAAGAATGGACATCATCTCTGAGCCATTTATGACGGAGGCTCTAGATAGAGAAATGACAAAACAAATAACAGAAAATATCACAGTAAAAGAAAAAAACTTCAGATCACTCAAAACATTCTCAGAGTAACTTAGCTAAGACTAGAAGTAGATTTGCCCAAGCAAGAAGCTGTTACAAAAGACAGAAAATACTAAGAATACTAAACCTGTGTTCTGCAAGGGGTATCTTTTCTTCCCTTTGTCTTTTGACCTAGTGAACGTATTCCTTCACGTTTTAGGGGCACAAAGCAGCACAAGTACATTTTGAAGTTACTCCAATGAAGCAGGAAAGTAAGTGGAGAAAGAGTAACATCTGGGTAAAGCTGACTGAAATCCATAATTCCAACACCGGTTATCAGAGACGTGTACCAGTAACTGTCATGTTAATTTCATTTTTGTCTACCCAGAGAGTAACACGTTTAAATGAAGTCACATGCACACACTTAAGTACTCTGTTGATATGCTGCTTACAAGTGCTTGCTTGCAAGCATCAAGTAAGTCCCACCATTGCCTCACCCGTAACAAAGCATAGCCACGTTCTGACCAAAACTCAGTTACTGTTCTTCCAATGCCTTTACTGTAACAAAGCATGACCTCCTCAGAAAGTATGTATTTAGCACTTTCAGGAAGAGACCAAGGATAATTTAGCTCTAGTAATCTGCATGGAAATTGCAGCAAATTGCCAGAGAGAGGCAGGAACTACCTACCATTAACGCCTACTTTGTGGCTATCACAGCTCCCAAACTATCATCCTTCATTCTCCATAAAGGCCCAATTCTTTTTGGAAGAAGCCTCCTTCCTTCAAGTTTGCCCACCTGATGCTTCCTAGTTGCTACTCCAAAAACTTTTTGTAAACAACCAGTTACACCACTTCATCAAACCTCTCATACAGCATGACAGAGAAACAACCCATTTAAAACAAAAGACAATCAAACTTTGGAGCAATCTCGAGGCACTCAAGTTCCATTTCAGAGCACACTATTTAGAAAAATATATCCTAGGTAAAAAGGCTGCATATAAAAACTTTCTTCACCTCTGTGACCGCTTATCAAGAAAGACTGCAAGCAGATGGAGACAGGAGGCTAAAATGAGCATGCCTAAGACAACATGAATTAGAAAAGTCACAATTAGAGGTCCTCCATGCCATGACATTTGGTCTGAGGTCCAAAATTAAAGTGCATCTATGCTAATTTGCATGCTCTGCTTCTTGATGTCCCCCAACATGGAACACTTCTCATTTCAGGAAGACTGAAGCTGGGTCTTTATTCAGACTTCATTACTTTTGTCACAGCGTATGTAAGCTAACACAAGTTGAATAATTGCATGCATAAATGCATCTAATTAACCATTTAAAAACACTGCCAATTAAAAAGTTAAAAAAAAATTATCTTTCTTGTATATTTATTCACTAATTTTTCAAATTCAATCACTTGCTATCTATCCTCATCATTACTGCACAGTAAAATGCATTAAAAAAACCCTCCAGTAATTTGCTCCCTGAAGGATTTTATAGGATACTAAAAATTAGCTCATTGTGCCGGTTGATCAGTTATAACTGTAACAGCACAGAATAAAGACACACAAAGCCAGTGGATCTCAAATTTCTGCTGTAGCTGCATATGCTTCCACAGTAAACTTCCCGAAGCTACAATTTTGACGAAGCAATATTAGAAATTATTTGGAAGCGTAGTGGCAGCATGAACTGCTACCTCAGTCATACTGTTGGCACAGAGGCCAGACTCCTTGCTCTGTATTTTATTGTTCTCTCCCAAACTTCTGAAAAAGCAGTCTCCATCTATAGAAAGAACAAAGAATAGAGTGGTGATTTCCAGAAGATGACAGCCGGTAAGAAGAGACTGAGTATGCAAAAAGAGTCAACAAAGAGAAGATGTAAAAAGCCGGGGTGCAAGAGAGTATCAAGAGACTTGGGGGGTGGGGGGGCAGGGGTGGGGAGGCCTAGAGAGAAGAAAAGGAAGCCGGATATACAACTGTACCAAGAAGAGCGAGATGCAATTTGAAGATTTTGTGTAGGTCTGTCCAATGCTCTAAAGATAATCAGAAGAAAGAAGCAAGTTTGACATGTGCTCTGAGAAACACTAATGTGTTGCTATTCATCAAAACAAGTATAAAAGGAAATTAGAATCTACTCAAGAGGAGCAATTAAATCATTACATTGTTCAAAATTCGACTGCATAACAAAAAAAAAAAAAAAAAAAAAGAGTTCCAGTCAGACATCTGAAGACCATCATGCAAGCACTAATACAAAAGCAATAACTATCCAAATTAACCTAGACAGGCATTTGCTATACAGTGGATCCATACTGCATAACTATAGGCACAAATTAAGTTTAACAAACACTAACCTTGAACAGCCAACAGCCTAGAAAGTTTCACTTCTAGCATGTTTTTCTTGAGTCCATTCTCAAAATTTACCATTATGCTTAACTATGTCTATTAAACTGCTAAAACTGTCAAGTTGCATTTGAAAAAAACCAGGGTAAGACTGAACTAAATGTGATCAAATTACTGACTCTGAAGAAGCAGGGCATCTGCTAGAAAAGCAATATGCTAATAGTCAATATCAAAAACATATGCAGACAAACTGAAAAACTGAGCAGAAGACTAGTACGTAAGCTAACGTAGCACTACAAAAGGTCTCACTTTGGTGACGTGCAGAGATTACTATATTTCTCTTACTGAACAGTAATGCCTAGGTAGCTCCCATAACAATTGCCAAATAAAAGAATTACAGCACTCATGTTTACACACAATTATTTACTTACAGCAAGAAACTGAGACAAGTATTCAACCAACATGATTTCTTTTTGGTAGTTATGTTTACTTCAGAAGATATAAGAAAGGCTTTGTGAAAACAGAAGGAACCTGTATAAATGTGTCCTCATTGTCTCCATACAGGTTCCAGGCTGAAGCCAAACTGAAGACATCTTGAAATTGCTCTCAACTGCAACCATTTTTTAATAAGAAAAACCAAGATCTCCCCAAGAGCGACACTCATAGCAAAGTTTAAAACTAGCGTGTGCTAGTGAAAATCTTGCATTATAATAATTCTCTTCACAAAACTTACAATATGAAGTGGAATATCAAATAAAACCACTGTTTAAAAGCATATTTTCTGGTCTATGAGCCTCGCATTGAGCTTGCTCAAATGAAAAGTCAATGAGCAAAATTTACAAACTTCGCAGAGTTACAACAGTTTTAGTGGTAGTGACTAGGGTAATACAAATATACGTTGGTTGCATAATGTTACAGCTAGAACTTAAGCCTCTCTAAGTCACTGGTTTCAGTGAAAGGCCTTTATCCACATGGTACAGGCTATTTATCTGGCTCAGCTCCAGCTTCTGAGATCAAAAGATTTTTTTTTTTTTTTAAGTTTTGTTTCTAACCTCATTTTGTTTCTAACCTGATTTTAAACAAACTTCTAGGTCCAATGATACAAGACTCATGAGTTTTCTTTCAGTGCTTTTAGAAGTGGCAACTGTTCTGATGAGTATGCTACTATTTCACTAGCAAAATACATTTCTTAAAGAAAACAAACAAAAATCCCTGAAAGCACCTTAACAAGCTACCTTCACTCTTCCCATTTAGCAAAAGGGAAGCTGAGGTATAAGGAGCTTGTCCAGAGTCCAATCTCTGTGTACTATCCTGTTTGCCACAGTGCCTCCTCCACTGAATTATTGTTAAAATTTCAATGTGCAATTTAAATATATAGCTATTGAAAAATATTTCACCAGTAGGTATATAAGCAAAGTAACTTACCACAGGGCTAATATCAAATCACAGCAGTGGTAAATGAAGTCCACTATCATCATCTTTCTACTGAATAAATATGAAAACTTTCAGAATCACTAACTAAAGGCATACACTCCTACACATTGGATATTACTGCACCTGCTGACTTCCTTCTAAATCTACTTTGTTATATAGCATTAACTTGGTATAACATAGGACCTAGCAGCCACAGGCCCAGTTTGTAAAAAGATTTTTTAGCCTTCTGCAGAGAAAGCCTGAAACTCAGTTTGTCATTTTTAGCGTAATGAATTACATCTGCAGATTAAAAAAAAAAAAAAAAAAAAGGATTACGCATTTTTCAAAAGCATTACGTAAAAGTCTGTGCTTGTTGACACAGAAAACTGAAGGTTGCCCTTCTTAATTACTGAATATTTCAGACTTCGTATCTCCAAATTTTCCTGACTACATTCCATCTCTGCTCCCCAATTTGCTGTTGACTATACAAAGTCCCACTAATCTCAGCAGTAATCCAAGTAAACTCAGAAATTGCCTACAGCCAAGCAAACTGCAGGTCTCTGGAAATGAGTCAAAATATGGAATATTAGAGGAATTTCAAAATGAAGTGTGTTTTAACAAAAAACATTAATAGCAGTGCCAAATGCTGTACTACGCTCACTTCATGTCAGACCAGGCAGTTTTTGGATTGTGAGCCAAACAAGAAATGAAACCAACTACATATAATATGTTCTTAGAAATACACGAACTGTAAAATTACTTGCTTTTCCTATTTTAACTACAGTATTCTTAGTAATTATACGTACTAGATTGTAAAAATTACTTGTTGGTTTGTTGTGGGGTTTGGTTTTTCCCCCCCCCTCTCATTTTTGAGGTCCTTTTAAACACTTCATTAGAAGGCCAACTAGCTGGTTTGGAAGTTGTGATATTAGGAAAATGAATTTAAGCAACCATCTCTTAGTTTTGCTTACATACCTTAAGTGTTGGATCCAAAATAAATGAGTAAGAATGAAAATCAGACATGAGAGTGGACAACAGCAACATACCTTTTCTTACAAGTTGCTGAAGTTTTATGGCAAATAAACTGTTTACCAGCAGAAGCTTAAAAATTATTTTGAATTAACATATGCTTTTGTCCAGTCTGATGAGGAAAATGTATCATAGACAGACTTGCTTTTACATCTGTAACAAAACATACCTGTCCCAGTCAAAAGTCCAGCACTCTTCTTTCGTGCATAAGCGCGTAAGTGGTTGGACAGGCTAACAGCACTTGTAAACGTCGTATTGCAATGCACACACGTTCTAAGCTTCACAGGCATACCTATCATTCAAAAGAAAACTATAATCCAGTTCTCTCTTCAAAAAATGAAATTCTCAAAGCGTTGTAAAAAGTTTTCTGCAATAAAGATGGTTTAAAATATATTCACTGCATTGACGCAATTGTTTAGTATATTAGAAGGATCCAAGTTAACCGTTATTAGTTTTCCATGTAGTGCTTTAAGCCAAACCATGTTATTTGAAAAAGAACAGAAAGGAGGCAACTTGAGCCCATTAGGCTACTCTGCATTTAATAGCTACTATCAAGTTCCTACAGATCTCCACATTATGAAGCTCTAATCCCAAAATACAATCCTACAATTTGAATAGCACAATTCTGTTGAGAAATTTCAGAGCTTGCAACATTTCCAATAAAGAGAATTTAAAAAGTCTAGTTGACGAAGTGGTAATTAAAAGTGTTTTACCCATAAGACTGAAGAGCTCAATACTAAATTAGGCTGCTGTTGAAAGCTCAGAGAAAAAGGTGGTAAAACACACCACTGAACAGCTGTTAGGCAAAACATTTTGTTCAGTGCATTTTCTGTTCATTACTTTAGATGCGCAATCGATAATGAAAGTTAATTATTTGAAGTTTTTTGCTAAAATCTTTGTGCTAAATAAATGATCAACAAAGCAACATGCTATTTATCACAGGAAAACAGTGAAACAATACTGAACTCCTCACTTACCAGACAAAGAAACCATTATAACTTATCCCCTGCTCAACTTCACCATAATGTTTCTCCCTTCATTTTACCAAAGATATATTGTTTTGGTCAAAGTTCTCTACTAATAAATTATTAGAAGAATAAATAAAAAAGCTAATACTACTCAGCTGGAAAGCCTCTGTTTGCAGGAAAGAAAGAATCCTATTCTCCAGCAGCCCACAGAAGACATGCTGTTTTTTCAGGCAAGTTACAGAAGAAGAACACCTGGCTGGTAAAAACCTTTTTAAAACTAAAACCAGAATTAGAAATATTCGCCTTTTTAGGAAAAACAGAACAATTTCAACTTGATGTTAAATATATTCTTATTAACTCAACTGGCACAGTGCGTTAGTTGTCAAATTCTGTTACCTCAGCCACAGATAATTATAGGGCCCTATTCGTAACTGTTAGTACTATGCAAGCATGTTTATTTTTACCTGGTTGTTTGTCACAACTAAACAGGTGCTATCTAGTATTCAGCAGTAAATATTAAACAGAAAGCAATACACAGTGTCAGGTTTGGCAAGCTATTCCTTTAGCATTGTTTTTCAAATCATTAAGCCTGTCAAAGATACACTTCCTTTATTAAGCAATCTCCTGTCTTAAAGGACAACCACAGACGTCCAGAAGACATTAAATGTAATTCTGTTCCACCTCTACTATGTCATTTTAGAAAGCCACCTTTATTAAGAAATTGATTGCCACACTTTTATAGTCCCCTAAAAGAACTTCTGAGCACATTGGATTGTTGCTGTTGTTTTTATTTGTTTAAAGGAAGACAAGAATATAGGTGAAAAAGTACTAGGCACTGCCAGTTTTACTAACCTGCACTGCGTAGTAACAAGAAAACCAACAGAACCAAAAAAGTCAGGGGTATAAAAATAAGATCCTGTTCCTCAGTCTAAAGAATCCTGCAGCATTATAAGGTGGTGTCCAAACAAGAAACGGGTAAATGCAAGCTCTACATACACATTAAAAAGGATGTTGTAAGAATTCCCCAAGACTAGAAATAACTCTTATGTGACAAGTAGGTTAAAAACAGCACTCTCAAAACCTGCTCTATTAGTATACAGAGTATCTAGGAAGTTGATTATAGAATTGTTTCATTAGCACAATTCTCAGTGGAGGGGCTGTATGGGTCAGGGGCTGTGCATTAGAAACCTGCTGGCTACAACTGTATTCCAACAAAGCTTGAACTAGCACAGGTCTTCACTCAGGATAGACAGGCCCTAAGCAAGCATCAGTTTCTCAGAGCAGCCGCAATTTTGAAACAACCAAGCATTAATCTATGTTGTAAGAGTACGTTTGCCTAAAACCATCAAAATTAGTTGACAGTGATTCACCAATTTGGAATATTATGCATTTATAATGGTATCAACAGTTCTGTTAGTTTGAGCAAATGCTGCTTTGCACAAACCTCGAAGATTTAAATAAAGTAGTTCCCAAACCAGCTGTTTTAATGCCCAGAAACAGGGTAACAAGCCCAAACATTTCAGAACTGTTAGTCTACCAAATATGCATGGACAGTTCAACTTGTTATTGCAGGATGCATCTTCTTCCTTACTGAGGCTCATTTTGTGTCCACTTTGAACTTGTATGCCCAGTCATATGCAGAACAGGAACTATGTTCCATGCAAAAACCCCTCAGTGCTGCTAAGGGGTTTTTTCACTTTAGGAAGAACATGTCAGAAAAATTTGCTGTGCTACCTCTCGCAGTCAGTGTCCTCTGGAAACGAAACAAGAATTAAATGAACAGAATCCCAAATAAAATACTCTGCACTTGTACATTTTCTATGAATTAAAGGATTCTTTGGAAATGTTGTCAAGACAGCTAGAAACATCTTCTTACCTGACTGCATAGTCAAGTCCATTTTTTGTGGCTGATACATCAATGGACTGTCTTCATTTAATGGAAGAACACATTTTTGAACAAACCTCTTTCTTGCAGTTTGATTATGAATCTTTTGAGGAGAAATATCAGGATTCCTTTCTTCTCCTAACCTCTTATTTTTCAGAAGTTCTATCAGTGTAAGTGACTGATTTTTTTTTTCATCACGTAGTACTGCTTTTGTTTCATCACATTCATTTAGGAAACTCAGCCCTTCTTCCTCCGACGCAGACACAGATGTATCTTCAGTCTTTAGGCCATTATGGTATGCTTCAAGAGGTATAACATTCTGAGATAAAAAGTCATCATTTGATGCAAATTTCTGAGCAACAAATGGTCTGGGAATAATGCGGCGACTGTTCAAAGCCTTTAGGATTTTTTCGTACTTCTCTTCATTTTGCATCATCTCATTCAGAACACAGATCGGAGACTTGTGTGCGTCCCACTTGGTTTTGCCAAGCCTCTTCAGGTGTCCTCGCACATGATTAGACAATCCAATTTTAGTATCGAACCAGCCTCCGCAGAGCTGACATGTATGCTCAGAGGAAGTTTCAGATTTCTCAATCGCTACAAAGAAAATAATTTTCATGTTTTTTGACAATTATATACAGTTAAACATTGCAATAGCAAATCACAAGGACAAGAACAGAGGCTTTACAAGATAAAGCAAGTCTTGTTTAGTGCTCAATAAATCCCTTTGTCCCCTTTACTTTATACCCATATTAAAAACAAACAAACAAAGAAACCACTTACCTTTTCTAACACGTTTAACAGGAGTTCCTGTTCCAGTTCTTTTAAAATGTTGCATTTTGTCACTTGTTGCTATCTGTTCTGGTGAAACAACATGCCGGGCTTCATAGCTTAGTCCAGCTCTGTGAAGATGTCCTCTGACATGATTGGACAATCCAACACCTGTTTCAAAGGTTGCTGGACAGTATGGGCAGGACTTCTTTTCAAGCGACAAATCAGTCCAATGGAAAACTGAATTATGCTTTGGCAATGCTGATCCTACATTTTCTAAATTCTGAGGATCATGCAAATCATGCAGGAAGTTACTACCCTCAGCATCTTCATAATACTCAAAATAAAAGCCATCATTCTGCTCATAACTAAGTGAAGATTTATCACCAGCTTCGTGATCTTCCATTTTACCTTTGAATATGGGGAATAGGTTTACATGCTCCTGATTAATATCACTGTAAGATTCATCCTCCACAGACTGTGTAGTGTAATCACATAGTTCAACATTATCCCATGAACTTTCATCCTCCGTTTCATAGCTGTCTTTTTTTTCAGCAGAGTTAAGTTTCTGTAAAACAACAACAGTCATTTTATGCAGAAAATCTGGATAGCAATCCAAATCATCTCCTGTAACAGAGCCTTCCCTCTTGGATTCTTTAACCACTCTTTTTACAGCTACATGCCTACGATCTTTACAGCCTTCTGCCCTTTTGCAATCAAGATTATTTGAATCCATGACAAAACAATTATTACGGGGACTACTTGATGAAGAAAATAAATGTAAAGAACTGACAGAGTTGGACTCTTCCTTTTTTAAATGCAAAGGATAAGAGTCACTAGATTTTTTAATCATCCTGTAGTTTTCATATTTGTGTCTATATAAATAATTACTGCTTGTTTTGACACTAGCTTTCTGCTTTGCTGCTTGATGAAAACATTTAGGTTTCTGGTCAATGCTATTTCTAATCAAAAAGGTCTTGTTTGTAGAATTTAGATTGCACACACTTACAGATGACTGTGAAACGCTTTTCCGAGCCTTCTGTATCCTGTAGGGTCTCTTGTGAAGTTTTGCGAAGTTACTGGACTGTGAAGTAGAGCCAAATGATCTTTTTACATCCTGTTTTAAAACAGAGTTCTTTGGAAAAGTAGAAGATTGTTTGATCAACTGTTTTGTCCTGCTACCAAAATCTAAAGATTCTTCTATTATGCTGCCTTTTCTTTTTTCTAGTCTAAGATGGCTACCAAAGGGATCAATGCATGATGCTGGGTGCAAATATTCCACGTGTTTTTTTAAAATGCTTCTAGCTGAAGTAGTAAAGGGACACATCTTACACATATATGTCGATGACTTTTTTGAGGATCCTAAATACGGATCTTTCAATGACGCCTTTTTCTGTGTTTTCCTCTGGGACATGTCACTACCGATAATTGAACATTTGACTACTGCTCCATGAGCGATCCCTCGATGGCATTCCAATTCATTTTCTGTCACAGCCATGAAATTGCATTCCTCACAGCAATAATATCTTTTATCTTTTTCATGGGTCTTTGCATGCTGCACAAACGTCTTGGGACAATTGGTACCAAATACACACTGTGGGCACTGTAACCGTGCACTCCTACCCTCATCCTGAAGTTCTTTCAGCTCACGGATTTCTTCCATCAGTTTCTGCCTTCTTTCCTGGTGAATTATCATATGTTTAAGAAGTGAATTACGATCTCGAAATGTCCTTCCACATTCCCTACATGCATAGGGCCTGGGGACATTGAGATGTCGGAAATGACTGTTCCCATCTAAATGGTACATCATATGCCTATGCAGATGTTTCTTCTCCCTAAAATTCACATTGCACTTTGTACAGGGATAAAATGATGGTTCATCAGTACTGAAAGTAGATGGCGATTCAGAATCATTCTGTTCACATTTATTTTTTAAAGTATTGGAAAGAAAAGTGCTAGTGTGAACAGGAGAAGTATCTTCTGCACAGTTACTAGTGGGACTATAAATGAGCTGCTGGATAGCATCAACAGCTTCCAGCTCTTCATCTGTGGATTCAGGCTTTACTTTACTCAATGAATATTTTTGTGGTTCTACTATTTGTAGCTCCTCATTCTGCTCTAAGTAGTCAACATTTAATAGTTTCGATTTACTAGGAATACAACTGGTATCACCAAAACAGTCTTCAGTATAGCGTGTTATTTTACTAACATCCATTTTCCTTTTTCGCTTTTTTTCTAAGCCTACTTTACAGTGAATGGGAGACTTCTCTATTGTTTCCTCATTTGTCATAAGAAACTGTATAAACTCTTTTTGTGGATCCCAGCTGGGATCACATCCCGATCTAAAACCACCTGTACCTGAGGAAATGCCTGTTAATGTATCGACACAATCATCTTTTACTAGTAAGTTTTTATCATCCTCACAAACTTCTACTTGGCCTACTAAAGTGCTATCTACACTATTTCCTACTGATTTCTGTGAATCACAACCAATTGAAGCAGAGGTAGGTAGATTTTTAATGGAATGAGTCAGGTTCTTAGCATGTGCTACATCAGGTAACAAAAATAAAACTTGGTGCTGATTTGATTTCTGTGTTGTACTCTTTGCAGGCAGCTGAAGATCATGAACCACTGTCAAAGTTGAGCAGGAATCTGTGTGATGACCTACAGGCTGTCCAGTGGTTAATGAAACACTGCCTTTATTCATAATGGAAGTCTTAGTTGAGGTGGAGTGTGAAACTGGTCCATTAACAGCAGTTCCTCTAGACAAGATAAAGTTTTCACTAGAAACAGTAGGAGCACCAGTGTGTATAAATAGAGAAGTCTGGCCTCCACTTAAGGCTTTTTCAGGTCTGTCCCTTGATAGCTCCTCAGGCAGAGTCAATGTATTGTTCTTCTGAAACGATGTGTCGCTCTCTTGTGGTTTAGGAATGCCACCTTCTTCCTCAGATAGGAAATTATCATCACACAGGATTTCTTCTTCTTTAGCACCAGTGACTTCAGTATTTATCTCTAAATCATCCATATTGCTGGTCTGTCCATTAAGTACATTTATACTATAAAACAAACAAGAAAAGAATCAGGCAATCACAGAAATAAATAATGACAACTTTAATTTACAGTTTTCTTCAGGATCATCCTTCACACTGTAATCTAAAAATGTATTTTGAACTTGTTAAAAATGTATTTTTTTATTTAGGACATTCAAGACATGTTTAAAATTAAACAATGAAGCAATTACAAAAATTATATGGTTTTGCTATGCTATACTAATAACCATACAGCAAACTAGTCACTGCCCAGTATCCCAGTTAAAAAAACCCTGAACACCTACACGCAAGCAAGATAGGGAAATGAGATTGTCAAAAACTGTGCAAATACATTCTATGTGTACATTAATATAAACACATAGTTTATCTTTAGTTGTTTTCTAGAGTAAAACAAGTTAGGAGTAAAGGCTACCGACATCTGCTAGTCATTTTAGTGATTTTTTTTTTTTTTTAAACCATACTTCCCTTTAGCACCTAGGAAACTAAAATAATCTTTACATATCTCAAAGTATCACTTTTTTCAAAGTGCTTGTATACAACTGACCTGATGCTACACAGAAGCCTGCAGAAGTACTTGGTATTACTTTGGTATTAAAGGAGACAAAGAAAACACAACTAAGCTGATTTTGAACATCTAATTACTGATAGAGAAATAGCAAAGGATCAAACTCACTGAAGAAATTAAATGTATTCCCATTCCCTTCTTACGAAAGCACTCTCTTTGCTTTAAAATAAATAAATCAGATCCTGCTTGTGTTATAAGGCCATTTTAAATGACAAGCAAATAAAAGAGCATCTTCTCAAAGGTGGAAAAAACTCCACAATCAGAAAGAAACATTTAATTAGGATTTACCTACCAGAGGAAATCACCATGTTGAATCCAGAGCATGACAATAAAAGTGTCTACTAGTACAGAGAACTACTACGTATTAATTCCCTCTGGGAGGCCTTGTGTACATAAAGATGTCTTTCTACAAGTGACTTTCATTCATACACAAAATCATCTACCCAATGCTTAGCGAGCACAAAGGAGTTGCCTACACATGAAAACCGGTGTGTAATAAACCGGAGCGTGAACTTAAGTCCACCCTGGCATTCACCTCTTCTATGTGTCCTCAGAACACAGTAAGCATAAGGCATTAAAACACCCATCTAGGAGCCGGAAACATCGATCTATATTTTACAGAAATCACATATTTTACCCTTAAAGAGTACTATTTGCTTTGATCTTTTGGGGGATTTGATTCTTGCCATCACATACTTAGTTTCAGTTACTAATTAACATTTTGAATAGAGCTCAGTTAAAAGGAGTCATTACCTAGACTTTTTGAATTAAGATGTTATAACTCACAACTAATATCCATGGCTCCCTGCAATGGTCCTTCATCGAAATCAAGGAAGACCACGCTTGACATCCTTTTCTCCTAAGGAGAGAAAACCACCTGGTTAAACACCACCACTTTCATCTTTATACGTCACACTCTAAAATGAGTCCAGCATTTCTATTAGTTTTTCAATTCAACATTGTGATAGCTATCCACACAATTCAAAGCTAGCTACAGCTTCATGGAAATTCGCTGTTATTGTGCTTGTTTTGTTTCAAATCAGCAAAAGGACAAAACAAATACTTCCACCTCCTTTAAGTTTGTAAAAAACAAACGTTAATGTAATACGACTTATTTACTATTTTGAAGATAAAAGTAACTATATTTGGAGTAGAAATACAATGAAAAAATTTTGCCATTAAAAAAAAAAGTTTCCTTTGCTACTCAATCATTGAACTAGCCAATTTAGAAATACAGCAACGCTCATGTCAGATGCACAATAAATGCTTAAAGTTTATGAAATATTTTATTGTATTATTTATCTATAACATACCGTTATGCAAATGTTCTGCTAGACACCCCAGTTTCTCATCTTCCCAGTTCTTAGATTTTTTTGCATTTCTTTGCTGTTTTGAGATGGGTCATTTTCCACCATAATAAAGACTTCCAATAAGATCACATTCAAAACTATCACCCTAAAACGGTGATAATGCACCACCCAGCAGGAGTCTTTACATCACGTACACAAGTTAGAAATGGGCAGTACAAACATGCATTAAGAATCAGTAATGCAAACGTCAATTAAAAGAAGTGAAACCTCCAAGGATGCACAACAGCTCCAACAATTTTACAACTGAATAGTGTAAGCTTCATACAGTACCAGGCAGCAGAGTATAAAAATGTTCACAAAAAGTTTAGAAGAAATTTAATAAGCCAATTTTGCCTGAAAGATGTGTGTTTTCCTCATTTTATTACTGCAGAGGTAGACAAATGTATGCTCAGTCAATTTGAGAGCTTGTATTAGCGTTTCTCAACAGGAAGCAACGTTGCTAACGAAGTGGTAAATTCAGTGTTAATGAGTGGCTTCACTGTTACCACCTCTGAGGTAAAACCTTCCATGTTCCAAGTTCCACCCATCTGTTCTGGTGTGAGGGGTTCAGAGGAAGAACAGACGCTTCCCATTTAAAGCAACTTCATCGGTACCCCCCGAACAGCGGGGAGGCAAACTGAGAATATCGTGCCTGCTTGGAGATTGCAATCCTCATTATCAGAATGGCTCTTGAAAACTGCACAGGTTTATGTGATGAAGACAAAACCATGTTGCTTTACATACAAAACTATACTGACATTAAATTACACTAAATATTAGTGTTAAAGTTTCAGTTAAAAAGGTGGCTAGGGCACCATACGATCACCTTTAAACTGAGAATCTCTTCAGAGTTATCATGAGCAGTATCTAAAACATTATACTGTGCAATCTTGTAAGAGACTCCTTTCCATATTGTGTATTTATGGAGATTGTGAACTACCCCATATGGATCTGATTAGAAGTATTCTATGGTAATACAGCTGTCCCTACAGATTTCAGTCTTTGAATCAAGCCTGAAATGCTTACTGTATCAATAATATCGGTTACATTTTAATAATTTTCTGCTAATTAGCACATTTTTTCCAGCTATCGGGGTGGTACAATTCACTATTTTATGTGCAGGACAACAACAAGAAAGTTACCGGTTTTAACAGCATGGTATTAAAGCAAATGTATAAAATATCCTTTTAAATTACAGTAATTTAGAGTCTTGTGATGACACTGAGCCAAGATGCAATACTTCATTTACATTATCTACTCCATGTGTAGAAATTTATGCAGTAACAATGATAGGTGTAACTAGACACATGCAAGAAACCATTCCACATAATGCCATCGTTTTTGAGGAAATGTTATCATCTAACTCATACCATTCAGGAAGCGCAACACCCAAACTGAAACACTACCTAATCTGAACACTGGGGAAAAAAAGAAAAAAAAATCGTAACAACTAAGATGTAATCAAGGCTATGCAATATTCTTTGCATATTTCCATCACAGTTTTAAAATTATCGTCTCTATACCATATCAGAAATACACAATAATTCTGTCAAAATATATGGTAATTAATCCTTACTTAGTGTATTTGAAAAATTAAACACTGAGATAAAACTTTAAATTTGCTGCAAATAGTGCCTGTTATATCCTCCACCAGGGCAAGCACTATACAGCTGAGGTAATTTTTATTTAAGCACATACTGCAACATACCTAGGAGATACATAAGTGTAAAAATGGCAACGCTCAAAAAGCCTACACAGGCGTACACAATCCCAGGTTCATACCTTTGAAACACACTTTATCTAAAAGGCTAGCCCAAATTAAATTCAATTATTTCAGTTAAACCTAGAATCACTGTAGTGCAGTTAACTGTTATTCCTGGTTTACATGATATGCTATTTATTACATAGAAATTATTTCATATTCAAAAGTAGAAAACAACAAACTAATTGGTTGGAAACTAACAATTTAGCCAACTAAGACACATTCCACCCCATTTAATTAAGTACTTTAAAATTTACATAATATTTAATATTGTTTTTCTTCATAAAATATCAGTTTTTAAAATCATAATGAGTTCTGCAGATATGACTGCCTGTGGCCAGACAGTCTAAGCATTAAAGAAGTGTAAGGTCAGATCTATCTTCAAGCTGACAAATCATATTTTAAATGCCTTAAGCTAATCTTATTGTCTCAAAAATCTTGAACATCACTATTTTTGCAAACTATCAGCACTTGCTATAACACCCTTACTACACTACATCTTGAGGTTACTACAGAAGAAATGAGGTGATAATTGCATATTAACATAATTATTTGGTAATCCCTCTGAGCAAGCTTCCTAGGTCACTCAGTAATTCAGATTAGATGCAACCTTCCTGTCAGGTCTATGCTGTCCACTTTCTGTTCATTAATAATTCTTTTTGATAGGAATGTACCTAATTCCATTTTTCTATGTACATTATTAATTGTATTTATTACCAGTAGGTTTATGACATTTCCAAGTTCTTATTTCATAATTACAACCTCTGCTATGTAATAGGGTCACACACCAAATTAAGAGTATTACGTTCATGCAATGCTAGTTCATTAAAGCTTACACTCCAGTGCTAAGTGTACTATGCTGTTGCCTACTAGCAGTTGTAGTTAGAGATTTGTCAGTTTCTGTTACAAAACCCACATTATTTTACAAGGATTTACAATAGATTTGAAAGCACACTGGAGCTGAAAAATTAAGACAGAAGAATTTGGTTGAGTTTGTGGAAAGCATGAAGTGTTTTTATGTGTTTTGATATCAAGTTTCTCATTAGATTCATAAATATAAGCCAATGAGCTAAAAGCACAGAGCGACTATGAAGTGGCACAAAAACTTAGAAGCCATCTCCTAAATGGATTGAATTTAATCAGCCTAGTTAAAGTAAATGAAGAAATACAGTCTTTCAGCAGTGCTGTAATGACGGCAAAAATATACTTGTCCTGGGCTAAGCAACTCCCTGTAAGTCAAGTTCTTTAAGCAGATATGTGAATAACCAGGACACTCAAGGGATTATTCAAACATTTAAGAGATAGGAAAGGTGTTTCAGGTTTGCACTGTTCCCGTTTAGATTTTTCTTCAAGACTTCGTTATGCAAATAGAGAAAACTAACAAAACCTATCATTTTCTCCACAAGCATTCCTGTAATAAAGCTTTCTCAAATGCCAGATTATATTAAAGATGATGGAACGAAAGTCACAGATTTTTAGGCAACAAACAGCAGACCAGAGAGTGCTTAAGTACATCATGGCACAGGACTAAAGAAGTATCTCCTTCCATTTCACCCCATTATGCAGTCTATTCCTCTAACAACTTAATCACAGCAAACATCAAGCACGGAGGCTTCCATCAAAAGTGAAATGTTTAAGAACCTCTGGAAAACGAAGGTTTGTACAGAGTAATAGAGGAACTAGTAATGTATTAGCATAAAGCAGCCACATCTTGGGGGGGGGGGTGTCAAGTTCACACCTCCTGAGTTTTGGGTGTTATCTCACAATATGAATACCCAAAGTCAGTAAGATTAGGATACTTTGATCATTAGAAGAATACCTATTACTTGTTTTCCACTTTATCTCTTCTTAAAAAGCTATCCAGATCCACCCTTCAGATGGAAATAGAGCCACAAAACCTGACAACCAGAGGATGAGTCAGTGACTCACCATATCTTCCTCCAGCTTCTATTTGTGTTTGCAAAGTTGTTGAAAATACATTCTCTTCTGCGCAGCAGAGACACTATTTGTAGACTGCCTTACTTAGCTTTGAAACCTACAAATTCACCTGAACATTTCTGGATTTTTTTTGAAGTTCTGTAGTGAAGAGACAGCTTGTTTAATATGCACAACACCAGGAATACTGCCCTCCCACACCTACTTTACATACAAGTATATACAATAATACATACAAGTATTATTAATATAACTACAGTCTGAGGAGTTCCACTGAAAACTAGTTATCTTCAATTCAGATCCACAGTTGTTCATATGAAAACACAAACATAGGAAAACTCTTATAGCTAATCAGACTCTCATATTAAAAATCATTTTTAAAGCAGCAAGAAAAATTACTGATACAACACTAAGTTGTATTATGCCTAAATAAAGAAACAGAAAGTAATTGCCACCCACAGTATAACCTTTTGTCATACTATTGAAAGATTCACTGAGTTGTCATATCTCTGTGGAAAAAGTTGACCAAAGAGAAACTTTGAATTATAGAGGAGACACCACACAAAAGCAGCCTGTCTTTTCAGTAAGATTATACTCGGGAACATCAAACCTGAAGCACACTTTTTCAGAAAGTTTATTTACCAGAAACTTTGTTTCTAATGAAACAATTTCTTCAAAAGCTGTATGTCAGGTAGTAAGGAAAAAAACCAGTTTCCTTAAAAATGTCAAAATTTCAGAAACTTGATTTCTCGTCTTAAAAGTTCAAGAGTGATATTTTAACATCTCACATGTGAAAGGAAACAGTACACAACTGAAGCATGACCGTCTTACAATTCAGGAATCACAGAAGAGAATATCATTACTGCCACCGACCATTCTTCATCTTATTTCTCTAATATTGATTTGCTTGGGAAAATAAACCAGTTTGTCACAATGGGGTGCATCATGCTAAAATTCAATAGTGAAATCAATAAAATAAATGACAATACAATTTAAGTGTCACAAGAATCACATGTATGACTTCAAAAAAATACCCTTCTAGTTCTAAGTGCTAATGCAGCAGTTTAAGATGGTTTTATTGGTTGAGACTTTTCAAAGTGAATGAGGTATTTCTAAAAGATGCCTAGCCAGTACAAAAAACCAAGACATTCAGTCTGGTAACTTAAGAACAGTCACACATTGTCTGGCAACTCCACAGGCTTCCATAACTCGCCCCAGCATGCCACAACCCTGTCCACAGAGGACAGCCAAGTACTTAAGCCTCCACGTTCCTGCAGCTCTTTGTCTAGTTTGGATTTGTAGTGGTACGATCTAGTTTGAATTGCACTGCCATTAGTTACTACTAAAGATGAGAACTACA
Source organism: Mycteria americana (assembly GCF_035582795.1). Classification (NCBI taxonomy): domain Eukaryota; kingdom Metazoa; phylum Chordata; class Aves; order Ciconiiformes; family Ciconiidae; genus Mycteria; species Mycteria americana. The sequence goes on along the minus strand of NC_134371.1, from coordinate 51,687,371 downwards.
ATCCAATACTGAATTTTCCTAAGTGCAGACATACATGGTAATGACTAGCAGCATTCCAGTAAGAGACATGCAAGTTTGAAAAATACAGACTTCATCCTCTGTGATAATACACACTATTTCTCTCGAAAACTGTTCCCTTATGTACTTTTACATGCATAGGTAAATTCTTTTCCTTTATGTTAATCTCACATGCCACACCTTTCTTCTCTCTAAAGAAACTAAATGTTTGAGAAAACACTTTTCATCACTTTCATTACCATTACCTGTGTTTTTCAGTCAGATGTATTCTTAAGCTTCAAGTATGGTACCAACGATTGCTTTTATCTAGACACAACACAATGAATAGCTTATTTTATTAACCACTAGCACTACAAAACAAGGAAGTTTTTCCTTATTACAGTCTTTAAATAAAAGCCCTGATCCCATCCTTATTGTGAGACAATATTTTTATCAGGCTGCCAAAAAACTAAGGGTTGGCATCAGTGGTACAAAGTGTAGTTGGTGGCCAGTAACTAGCGCTGTATCCTGGGGTCAATACTGGGTCCAACACTGTTCAACATCTTCATTAATGACCTGTATGATGGAGCAGAAGGTACCCTCAGCAAGTTTGCTGACAATACAAGAGTGAGCGGACTGGCTTGACACATCAGTGGGTTGTGCTGCCATGGCCTGGAGAAATGGGCTGACAGAAACCTCATGAAGTTCAACAAAGGAAAGTATGAAGTCCTGCACCATGAATAACCCCATGCACCAGTACATGCTGGAAAGCAGCTCTGCAGAGAAGCACAAGGGGGTCCTGCTGGACAGCACACTGAACATGAGCAAGCAATTTGCCCTTGTGGCAAAGGCGGCCAACAGTATCCTGGTCTGCATTAGGAGTGTTGCCAGCACACTGAGAGAGGTGATCCTTCCCCTCTACTCAGCACTGGTAAGGCTACATCTGGAGTAGTGTGTCTAGTTCTGGACTGCCCAGTCCAAGAGAATTACGGAGCTATTGGAGAGAGTCCAGTAAAGGGCCACTAAGACTTAATTAAGAGACTGGAGCACTCATATGAGGCAAGGTTGATAGAGGTAGGACTGTTCAGCCTGGAGAAGAGAAGGTTCAGTAGGATCTCATCAAAATGTATAAACATCTGAAGGGAGGGTACAAAAAGATGAAGTCACACTCTCCAGTGGTGTTTAGTGATAGGACAAGAAGCGATGAATACAAACTAAAATACGTGAGTTTCCATCTGAAAACAAGGCAAACTTTTTTACTGTGAGAGTGACTGGCACAGGTTTCTCAGAGAGGTTGTGGAGCCTCCATCCCTGGAGACATTCAAAAGCTGTCCAGATATGGTCCTGGGCAAGCTGCTCTAGGTGACTCTGCTTAAGGCAGAGGACTGGACAAGATCTCCACAGGTCCCTTCCAATCTCAACTATTCTGTGAGTCTGTTTTAGCACACTTTGCCATGCAGTATACCAATTCTCGCTTACTTTACTCCTCTTTAGAGTGCTTCATATGCTCAGACAAGCCACTTTTTTTCTTTCATTTCAAAATATCAGCAATATAGGCACAAGAGTATTTTAATAAAAAAAAAGTTTCCAACCACTAACTTCAGATTTATCATTCTGACAGCTTAACAAAATTACACAAAAATAATTATGTATACAGCAAAAGTGCATTCTCTCTACTCCAAGTTATGTAGAACATACTCACAGCAAAGCTATAATTTGACGCCCCTCTCCCTTCTATCTCTCTTCCAGTGTTCCTGTTTTCCAGAGTTCTCTCACTAAATAATATATTATCACTATGTAAAGCAATATTATCACACTCAAATTTATAAACATGCATTTCCCAAGTCCCACCTCATTTTCCATTAGTATTTCTACAATTCAGGACTTTCCACAGGATGAATCCCTCTTGTATGTCACAATTTACTTAGATGCCTTCTTGATAATGTCACACCTCAGAGGGGCCTAAGGATGCTGGATTCTCAGTGTTGGCTTTTAAGGCAATACAATAAAAATATTTCCTCCTCATAGAAGCCACTCGCACCAGCAATGCTCTGTTATAACTCCAGTCACAGTGAGTGAGGCATTTCACAAAGAGCACATGTTTAGGAAAGTACCTGCATTCTTCCAGGCTCTGGTCTCACCACTACAGTCCTTACATGGGGGATAGTACTAAAATGAAAGACCTGCTGTCATTGCAGAAGATTTTGGCTTCCAAAGAAGAGGAAGTAGCCTCAACATGGAGCCATATACTGTCAAATTACTGTGCTATACATTGGAATTATGCTTTTCTTTGTGTCAAAGCCAATTTAAATAGCTCCTGCCTTCCTCCACTCCCCCACATTCCTTCTTTCACACTTTATCAACAATTTCATTATCTTGTTTAAAAGGCTGGGACCCACGCACTGCTCAATCGGCACAACTGAGGGACAACAACTATGAGTAAGGGCACACACTATTACTATCTTTGTTGACAGAAAAATCTACTGGGGAATCTTTTCCTAAAATTTGTATCAATAAATAAAAAAGTGAAAATGCAGAGAACATTTCAGAAGGCAAAAAAGCAGCTTTGGCAGTCCTCTGTAACTGAAAAATACAACATAATGAAGAACACTACCATGAAGCAAATTTTATGTTCTAAAATTACTTCAAGTACACTGCTCAAGAGAAGTAAAATACTAGAAGTAAATGCCGAAGTAATTCAACTGGGGAGCATTAAATACATCTTCGGAGAAGATTATTAACACAAGAAATACTCCTAAATTACATCTTAGACATGATAGCTAGATTTTCCATAGAGACATACAAATGCAAATCCTTCCAGTAGGTTAAATAAAAAGTTTAATTTCTAAAACACATCACTAACTTCTAGAAATTTTAAAACAAATATACTCCCCTTTAACCTACAGTTTTACAGAATCAAAGCCACTTTATCTTCTCAGAAACAAGTTCTCTTGAAGCCAGGTACTGCCACCAAGTGGTGGTGAAATTCTGCATGCTAATCTAATTATTCCCCACATGTAGAGCACACAGAACTGAAAACGTTCCCCCAGCTGCCAAATATGAGCAATGGTGTACTAACACAAAGACATTTAAAATTAATCAAAGCAGAACCTCCAGAATTTTCATATCCAAATCTAAAACTGACTTTCAATTTAAAACAAAGATTTTTCCTACAATTTGGTCTTTTTGTTCAGACACCTTTTGTGAGCAGTTGCGTAAGGAACCCTTTCTTCCAATACAAATCCAATACATATCAACAAACTGACTCTAATAATTAGCTGTTTTCCGTAACTCTGTACAAATCCCCAATGATTACAACTACATGGCCACAGAAATTTTATTTTCACAGTAATCCCAAATTTCAGAGAAAGGTGAATTCAGTAACTGAAGCTGAAGATCTCTTAAGGTATAAGCATCCAGCTTGTTATTTGGATAAGCTATTCAATGTACTTTTGTTAGTTATGTAAAGATCGCAACCAGACTGAGAAGGATTTTTAGAAGTCAGGTATATTTGACTATTTTTACAGGAATATTTCTCAAGTTCATAAAAATATATTGCTAGTTACCTGCATGAACTAGTCCTGAAGTGTCAGTCCTACAGATCATAGATGAGGAGAACCTGCATGAGAACAACATGATGCCACATAATGGCTTTACAGTGCAACTTTCTTAAAGACGACATTAAAAACAGTTTAACCCAATTTTATTGGGACAGATCTTTGAACATGACACACCTTTCAACTTTGGAAAAATTCTGACCTTATTTCTTATTATATTAAGTAAAAGTTGTAATTCTTTTTACCCAGCATGACCTGAAACACATCTAGCAATTTCTCATGCTTTTTGCTTTTTTTGCTGATAACTATTTTGCTGTACATATTTTAACAGTATCACAAATTTTAAGATTGTCTCTCCTGTTAATGTAGAGAGACTTCTTAATCCTAGAGCATGCTATCTTTCCCAATTATAAAAAGACTACCCAAAATGAACACTCTGCTTTTACTCACTTAATTTAGAACCTTAGTATAACAAATTACATTAGTGATAATCACTCATCCTTACTAGCAAACAGGCTCCCATCATCCTCTATATTCTTTCAGTGATCAAGGGTTAAACAGCTAATAAGATTGGAAGTAACAGCGCCAAGTAAGGCCAAAAAATCATCTTGTACCTTTTTAGATTAAGAACAAGAAATTCTGTCAACTTGGAGAAAGTTATCATCCTTACTGATGAACATATGAAATAAGTTTTTAAGAGACCAGAAGCTATATAACGCTGTTCATGACCAGATGAACAGACAAAACTCCTAATTCCAAGTGACAAGAAAAGATAAGGTCACTCCCCTAATAATTGGGTTTCGGTTGGTTGGTTTTGTTTTTTTTTTAAAAAAAGTCATCACCATAAGTGGTTTAACGGCAGAAAACTCAACTTCATATTACCAGCATAATATGAACAAGATGAAAATTGTACGAGATTCCTGTCTGAGACAAAGAAACACAAATCCCACATACTCAAATTTATCCTGTGCAGAATTATCTATATAACCTATCCTTCTTCAACATCTGTGGTGGTATTATTGATTTATTACATCCTCTACTTTTAGGTAAAGCAATACTAAATACATTCAAGACAGTTTCTGGAAGCAAGTCTCTTTTTGCCTGATAAATGCTTAAAATCTGACCTCACTCTACACACTGTTACAGGGAAATTCAAGCATCTAACTTCTGTAACTTTTCCTGTTACACAGAAGTGTGACCCATCATACTGTTAACACACTGAGACCAAGATTATTTTTTCCTAACTTTCCCCCATATTTAAAACAAGATAGGTCCTCCTATGGAGCTCAGAAGATGCAGTCTGGAAGTCAGAAAACGTAAGAAAAAAGACTACGGTTACCCCCATACAGTACATTCACTGTTTGTAAATAGTATCTTACACCTGTGTGTTTTTAACTGGCAATAGATTTCTTTTTTTAATTATTATTTTCAAAAGTCAGGATATCATACCACTTATATTTGCATTAGGAAAGCAAATGATTTGCAATTAGAAAAACAAAAACCCCAAACCCTTTACTCAAAGAAAACCTACATAGAAAGCACACTATCAGACTCATTAGGTCAAGAGCATTCTGGTCAAGAGTACAAGAAAAACGTTTGAGCAAATAATTAAATCACATTTTCAGCTATTGCTTTAAGTGACATAAGCTTACACAAAAGGACAAGTCTGCACTGAGTTGTGGGAGTTAAGTTCATTGTTAAGAAGTCTGTAAGATACTGCAGTCACTACACTCAGGAGTGGAGACAGAAGCCAGAGGCAGTTGGGAAATGCAGGTTGTTCTTTAAAATGAAGTCTTTCACTTGTCCTTGCTGCCCTTCTCTGAACCTTCTTCAGCTCTGCTATGTTGTTTTTTAGTCACAGGAGTAGACTAGTACTCAAGAAGTAATACACATTGCAATGCAATGCATCTATGGTACACCACAAATTTGTATAACCGATCTGTTTTCTGTTTTGTTCTAGTTTTTGTTTTGTTCCCTAATAATGCGTAATATTTTCATTGATTTACTGACTATTCAGTTGTCATTTTCACAGAGCTGTCAGAACCTCAAGATCTCCTCCAAGCAATAACAATACTGATCAAATGTCATTACACTGTTTCCATGTATTCTTTTACACATTTTTCTGTCCTCTTGTTATGTATGAAAGAGTACAGGCTTTCTCCTCAGAGAACAGTTTTTTTCTATTATACACAGCTAACCACCATTAAGATGAAAGGTCTTTGGAGTTTCATTCAGATTTCATGCTTAAAGAACACACTCAGTTATTTATATATTACAGACTTCTCAACTAATTTTCTGTATTTAAACCAGTAATGAGATCACACATAAATTAAGAAGAGACAGAACATAAACTGCAAGCATTAAGTACTGAAAGCATTAGAAGGCACAGGGAACAATCTAAATCTTACTGTGAATTCAAGTCCCCTCCCTAGCCATGATTCTTGTTTTACACTCATCCTCAGATAAAGAAAAGTATTTCCTTTTGCAGAGTTGTATTTATTCCTTTTCTCAAAGCAGCACATTGTAGAAACTTGCAAAGTCAGGCGAAGGCAGTAAACGTTCCTCTACGCGTAAGTATATGCATACTACAGCAGTACAGCTTACTTTTAATTGCTCGTAGTTCAGAAGACAATTCATAATTTAAGTCCTGAATCAGCTATACATTATACAAAGGAACAACACTGAACAGAAGAGTTATTTTAAATTCCCCACCAAGTGTTCTGCTATAACCAGTATTTTAAAGTTGACAGCAGTAGCTCTAAAAAAGTCTTAGCAGAGCAGAAGATACAAACAGAGCAGGTCATGTCTATTTTAAAATGCACATACTACATTTTTAAAGCTACATTAAGCCTACATATTAATCACAGATTAGAAATGAAGAACAAGCTCATTTGAGCAAACGGGATCTCCCTCTCACCTCTTCAAAATATCAAGTCACCACAAGCAGCTGTATTCTGAGATGGCATATTAGTCAAACAGCAAGCAGGAAACTTGAGAAGCCAGCTTTTGTTTGTTATGGAAGCCTACGTACACGAGTCCATCATGCCCTGCCTCCACAGCAGAGAATTTACCGAACTGTGAGGCCTTACCTAAAGATACTCTTGAAAAAGTCAAGCTAAAACAGATTAAAGCAAATTGCTCTTTGTTAAACGTTTCACACAATTTAATGGAGAAGAGATTAATTTTATGATTCAAAGTCTTCCTGAAGTAGAGTATCAAATAACTTGAAGAGAAACAAAATCTGGGCTTAGCTAAATTCTTTTTCTCAAAATAAGGGGGGGGTGGGGGTGGGGAGAAGGAGAGGAGAAATGCCAAAGTTACAGAAAATTTTTCCTAGACAGACATTTTGCCATTGCAAATGGACACCTAAGTTCTACAGCTCATGAGTACCAGCAGTAAATCTTCATATACTTTGTCTTTCAAATAGCTCCCAAAAGGGTTCCTGAGGACAGGAAAGGGAAAAAAACCCAACCCAACAGAATTTCATTATTAAAAATTTGAAATGCTATCAATTTGCCATACAGTTATTTATTAATAGAATAAGTGCAAGTTTAACACACTGCTTTGACAATGCAAAGTACACTTTCAGTACTTTGAAACCAGGTGGGTAATATGCAGAGGATGAAATTCATTTGAAGTACTCATAATTTTGGCTCTCAACAGCTAGCAGAATGCCTTGATAGCTTTTAGACTATAATAGTTTATGGAAGAAAAGCATAATTATCATCATAATCTTAAATATTAGGGGTCTCTGTGTTTTGTCCCTATTTTGGTATCACAGAAGTAATACTATATCCATAAATTACAGTAATCAAGATACAAGTTTCAATGCAATTTTCACTGACCACTTTTTCTGAGTGTTTAGCAGTATATGATAATGGATCCAAGGAATTTGAAAAGAAAAACAAACAAACAAAACACCCCACAAAACTTCTTCTCACCTTCGTTTGTTTGATTTGCATTAAGCTGCGAGATCCACTTCCACATTAAAACAAACCTGCAAAATAAAACAAGAACTTACTGTACAGCTGTCATTGTTTTCTGCTTGTGTTCTAGACTATCAGACAAGACAGGCAAAGCACAGAGATGAGATCACAGCTACAAATATATTCTATCAGTTTTGTCTCAGGGTAGAAATATCAGAATTCCAGTGGTCTTCTCTCAAATACACACATAATTTTCGAACAACATAGATGTTGGTACTTTAATTAAAAAAAATCCATCAAGAAATTGTATCAAATATAAACACACTATTAAACTAAGTGGGCAGAATGGGAAAAAAAAAGTTGCATGGCAAGAAAAGCTCTGCTGCCTTTTCTGCTAGTATCTTCAAAGTCAGCTATCTTAAGTTCCCTGAATGGAGTGAAGCACGGAAAGAAAATGGTTACAAATGAAAGTGCTTTTTTTTTTTTTTAATCTTTTTAGCAAAAATAATCAACATATCTGAGATTAAGTGTTAGAGGGTTTTAAACCTGGGCCTCGCTAATTCCTTGCCTTTCCTAAAAAAGTTGTGTTCATTATTTTAAGGCTAGCTGGCCCCTTTTAAAATCATAACTTACTTTGCCTTCATGAAGGCTGACTAATGTCAGATTAAATGCTCTATTTTCAGTTTTGCTCATGGATCTTTAACAGAATTAGCTATACAAGGAAATTTTTCACTTCCTAGTTGGAGGTATCAGACTATATAACATTTGGAAGAGACTCCGAAAGTCACTGAAGCTGAACAAAACCAAGAATGGATTTAGGTACAGCATCTCTACAGAACCAGGTCTACTTCTAATGAAGACACAAGAACTAGCATACAGAGACTGTTATTCATATCTAGACTAAACTAATGTATCCATCACCAGAATTAACTCAGAGATACCTATCCTCACATACTGCCTAAGATTCCTCCCCTCAATTCATTCACACACAGCTTTTTGATTCCGAGTTCCCCAGTCAGCCTATAACTGTCTCAAAGCCACCTCCCTAAATTACAAAGACAGAGAGTAAGGAAAGACAGACCTTTCAAAATAGTCTTGCTGGGCAATATAAAGCAACAGAAGACAAGTCTCCAAGCTCCTTTTCCTAGCCCCAGGATCATTTCCTAATTATCACATTAACTGTAGCCTTTATGCATTAATGTTATTCAAAAGATATGCTCATTTCTCAAGTAAGTTTATTACAGAAAAACTTAAATTCTTTAGTCAGGTTTTAGAATAATATTCATGTGCCTAGAGAAGCAAAAGTGGTATTTTCAAGCAGCAGTGGAGCCCTACTGTATGTTACAGAAGGTAAATGTAAAGGTACAATTAAAAAAGCCCACAAAATATACCCTGCACGTATGAAGAACCAAAACACCTTTCAAAAAACAGTAAAGAAGGTCTATGCCGGCTTTACATTATCAAACACTAAGATCAGCAGTAAACCAGACATCTCAGTAAACCTGTGCACTTTGGCTGGGCAGAGTCAATCGCAGTCTAACACTTCTCTCACTGCAAGTAAGAACTACATCAATGACTCTGCCCCCGTGCAAAATGATTTCGCAACACCACTGTAGCAATTCTCACATCTTCTGAACATTGCAATTAGCTAAATATTAGCAATAACTGTTCTCAGCATAGATTTCATGGTTTATGATTCAAGTGCGGACAGAATCTTTGCATCAAAGGATTGCGCCCAGACAACTCTAGATCACTGTGGTAATACAGCAGGCTGTCATACAACCTGTAACACTGTAATAGCTTTTTCATGGAAACACATTACTTCGGACCAATCAATTTACTCAGTTGACATAAAATGGGAAGTCGTACCCTACACTGCCTATCTGGAGGGCATGTACTCTTGTAGACATTGAATATGCTCCTTGGAGAAAACTTAAGTGTGAGTACTCTTGAATTTAAGTATTGTCGGGTTCACAGGGAGCTCACAGACCCCTTTGCGGATAAAGTTGGGGTTACTCAACATCTGGCACAGAGGGAAAGAGAAGGGAATAGAGAAGATGGGCCATCATAATTTGGATATTGTCCAGCTGAAGGAAAGGTGACAGAAGTTTCACAAAGAGATCATCAGCAAGCAAACTGCTGAAGGACCAAAGGGCTGGCTACTGCAGCCCTGTGTTACAAACTTCAAAGGGCTCTGCAGAATTAACTTGCCTTTTTGGGATTTCAAACCCACTGGTGTTCAAAGCTTCACCTAATGGGAGACAGTATGTGCAGTGGCATGCAAACATCTTGATGAAGGCAATGCAATCTGCATTGAGACACCAGATGTTAGCCCAGACTACTGACAGGATTGGGACTCTCACTGTTTAAAGTGACCGAACCTACAGTACTTAACCAACACTCATCTGAAAGGTCTTTCTGCTGTCAAGGAAGATTCCTCTCACTCCAGCACAAACAATCAAACTCTAACACCTACACCTACATTTGAAAGGTGTTGACATTTGGAATAACTGAGCACCTGAAATTCTTTACCAGCAGATCCAAGAGAGGTAGTTCTCCCAGACTCCTTAGGGAAAGGCAAAGATTTCAAAATCACAAATGCTTTGGCTCAGATTTTCCTGTCTTAATTCTCATTATCAGGAAAGGAAGTGAGAATGAAAGCCACTCTCCCTCACCAGGTAATAAAGACAGCATCAAAAGGGACTCAGAAGCAGGTAAGAAATGTAGTTACAGACCATTCACCTTGAGGCCTCGCCATTCAAAGAGTGAAAAGGGGCCCACAGCAGGTACAAGGACCCCCGTAAAATGGTTAGGCTTCTGATCACGGATAAGCAGCTGCCTGTCCTGATAAGGACAGAGAACGGGAAGTGGGAGAAAACTGCAATGGTGGAGATGCGAGATATCTCACATGTACCTCCAGTGATACTAAAGAAACACAAATGGACTGAAAGTGCTTAAAAGCACAAGCGTTTCTCACTAATTGGTAAATGTGAACCAAGGCTGGTTCAGTGCTAGCAATGATCACCTTGCCCAGTGAAAAAACAAAAAGCAGCATACCAGTGATATTTCATTTAATGCAACACATGAAAAAGGCCAAAGTAGGCACAGAAGTTCTCCAGCCTGTGTGCAATGACAAAATCTCATCTGTGGGTACTGCTCAGAGACAGAAGTACAACCCCTCAAGTGTATCTGAGCTACAGAAACACACACAGAGATTCTCAAAAAGCATTTGTTTAAGGAATAATTTAAAAGGCTGTAGATACAGGCTGTAAAAGAATTGTCACAGATAATCACACTAGACTAGTTAAATTTTTTTATCTTTCTGGTTAGCTAGAGAACAGCTACAAAAGTTCCCCCGGGGAACTACAGGCCTGTCAGCCTGACCTCAGTGCTGGGGAAGCTGATGGAGCAGACCATCCTGAGTGCCATCACACGGCACATACAGGACAACCAAGGGATCAAGCCCAGCCAACATGGGTTTAGGAAAGGCAGGTCCTGCTTGACCAACCTGATCTCCTTCTACGACAAGGTGACCCACCTAGTGGATGAGGGGAAGGCTGTGGATGTTGTCTATCTAGACTTCAGTAAAGCCTTTGACACTGTTTCCCACAGCATTCTCCTGGAGAAACTGGCTGCTCATGGCTTGGACGGGTGTACTCTTTGCTGGGTAAAGAACTGGCTGGATGGCTGAGCCCAGAGAGTGGTCGTGAATGGAGTCTACTCCAGTTGGTGGCTGGTCACAAGAGGTGTTCCCCGGGGCTCAGTACTGGGGCCAGTTCTGCTTAATATCTTTATCAATGATCTGGATGAAGGGATCAAGTGCACCCTCAGGAAGTTTGCAGATGACACCAAGTTGGGCGGCAGTGTTGATCTGCTTGAGGGGAGGAAGGCTCTACAGAGGGGCCTGGACAGGCTGGATCGATGGGCCAACGCCAGTTGTATGGGGTTCAACAAGGCTAAGTGTTGGGTCCTGCACTTGGGCCACAGCAACCCCATGCAATGCTACAGGCTTGGGGAAGAGTGGCTGGAAAGCTGCCCAGCAGAGAAGGACCTGGGAGTGTTGGCTGACAGCGCCTGAATATGAGGCAGCAGTGTGCCCAGGTGGCCAAGAAAGCCAATGGCATCCTGGCTTGTATCAGAAATAGCATGGCCAGCAGGACTAGGGAAGTGATCATGCCCCTGTACTTGGCGCTGGTGAGGCCGCACCTCGAATCCTGTGTTCAGTTTTGGGCCCCTTACTACAAGAGAGACATTGAGGTGCTGGAGCATGTCCAGAGAAGGGCAATGAAGATGGTGAAGGGTGTAGAGCACAAGTCTTATGAGGAGCAGCTGAGGGAACTGGGGTTGTTTAGCCTGGAGAAAAGGAGGCTGAGGGGAGACCTTATTGCTCTCTACAACTGCCTGAAAGGAGGTTGTAGAGAGGTGGGGGTCGGTCTCTTCTCCCAGGTAACAAGTGATAGGACGAGAGGAAATGGCCTCAAGTTGTGCCAGGGGAGGTTTAGACTGGATATTAGGAAATTTTACTTCACTGAAAGTGTTATCAAGCATTGGAACAGGCTGCCCAGGGAAGTGGTTGAGTCGCCATCGCTGGAGGTATTTAAAAGACGTTTGGATGAGGTGCTTAGGGACATGGTATACTGGTGGCCTTTGTAGTGTTAGGTTTATGGTTGGACTTGATGATCTTAAAGGTCTTTTCCAACCTATACGATTCTGTGATTTTGTGAAAAGCTTCCATAATACTGCTTTCCCAAGTAAACAAAAATTACAGTTGCTACTTCAAAATTCAGGTTCATAAAGAACAACTGAGATTACTTTCACATCTGTAAAGACAGCAGAAAAGATTTTATCCATGAATCTTGCATCAAGCTCATAACCATTTACAATACAAGGTTTTAAGACAATTAATCTGAGTTCAAATGTTAAGTTACTGCATAAAACTTGCTTAACTACTCCTGTTGTCATTAGAGCTGGATCTTATGTCAAGACTAAATTTACTTTTATTCACTTTCTATTTACGTTATTAGGGCCCTGTTTGCTATAGTGAAATATCTCCTATAACATGCCCCTCTCTGGAGAAAAAGTTTGAGAAACACTAGAATGCAAAGGTGTACAACGAGTAAATAAAATTTTCAGTAATCCTGACAAGAGTTTTGATCTATTTATCTACTATTTAGCCCTTATTTCCTAGCAAATCTGTGATAACTGACATTTCTACATCTATCTGGGAAAAGACATTTAACCATCTTTAATGACCACCTTCTCCTGGAATGGTTGCAGTCAGGAACGTAATTCATAAAGAAGTTTTTAGGTGGACTTTTTTGGTGGTTTTTTTTTGGTTGGTTGGGTTGGGTTTGGTGGTGGTTTTTTTTGTTTATTTGTGGTTTTTTTTGTTGTTTTTTTTTTTTTTTTTTTTTTTTAAGAGAGTTATAATGTAATACAAAACTAGCTTTTGCCCCCATAGCTGATTAAGCTTTTGGGGGAAGGAAAGAAGAAGAAACAAAGGCTAGAATAAACTATACTATATGAACTACTTTTGTTGGTATAAGCGTGGCTAAACAGTCCATTTCACCAGCTTACCAGCAAAAGGCTTGCAACTGTAGTTTTGACTTCAAGTACCTTCTAGGACTTAAAAAATGTGATTAGTTGGTTGAGAGTGGCATTTACATTTATTAGGATACTGCTGTCCCAGCATTAAAATCTGCTAAATTCAAAAGCCAGGGGCAGGGAGAAATTTCCTTCTAGTATCTGACGCAGGTCTGGAAAATGTCCATAATGTTACAGAAATCTAATAATCCTAAGAATCAATACAGGAAAAAACAGCCAGTAGAAAACAGAGATTACTCTAAGAAAAAGCTATTACAAGAAGCCCAGAAGAAGCTCCAGATAAAATTGTACACAGAACTACCAAGGATAAAGTAATTTCAGAAGAGGACTGAAAAAGCAAAAACTTAGCTGACAATAGTCTCCTAAATCAGTTAATACAGCTGAAAAGCTCTTTAAATACAAGCCTATACTCCCATTTCCCCAACAAGTAGTCAACAATGACCTCGTCTGTACAAAACATAGTTTCCTGCTTTCTGTTTGCACAAGGAGCTTTGATGCTCTTTGATTCCTATTAAAAGGTATAAAAGTAACTTAATCTACATTGAGTACCCACAAGTATCTAAAACTAACACTCAGTGTAGATTAATTTAAATAATCACTTTAATTTAAACATGAGGTTTTCTAAAATCAGAAAATTAAGTCCCCTTGAGAGTTTGTAAAACTTCTCTCAATCTATGCTATTCCAACCTTAGTTCAACCAACTGAATTATAAATGCCACAATCAAATTTACCAAAATTAAATTTGCAAAGAAAAAATAACAATCACTCTTCTTATAATAGTTAATGCAAAGCGATATTTAAGTGCAGGTACCCTACTGAAGCCTGAATTATCCAGAAGTCAAATTAAGAAAAAACTTAACACTTCACAACATGAAGAGACAAAATTTAAGTCCTTTTACTGGAGATGCTTCTGACTTCAAAGAATCTGCACTGACTGAACAAGAGCGAGCAAGCAAGGGACTGCAAGAGAGAAGACTGCCTCCTGCATTTTGAATCTCCTGCTAGATTTTGAGAGTTATCTGAAAAATATTTCAAAGAAGCTACAGTTCTTCCTTTGTCTATTCATCACAGTAAAAGCCACATGCACAGTTCCCAAAGCTGTGGTAGGGCTTTCACGTGGAAGTGTTGAAATATCTCATTTTTCTACTCAGAGAAAGTTTTGCTTTTTGACAACACCCCATATGGGACAGTGAAGCACTTCAAGGAAGTATGACAGCATAGGAAATGAACACAACTGATCATACCTCAGACTGTGGAGCTGTTTCAGTCCAAACAAGAAGATTACAAGTAGAGGAATGCAACATTAACAGGAGTATCACAGTAGGGAAAAAAGTAGTCAGAAAGAGTAGCTTGAATGGAAAAAAAAAAACTTGTGTTTTTACCATCAATTAAGTCAAACAACAGATTTAATTACTATTTCAAAAATCTTTATTATGTAAATAAAAAATGGAAAAGCCATCAGCGAGAAAAATATTCTAGGTAGACTGGGGTTTGGACTAACGAAACATATATTGGTCAAAAAGGTTACTCTTCCTCTCCATCACTAAACAGATTAAGAAGTAAGCATTTAAAGATGTACACAATAGGCACACAATAAAGATGGAAAGATGTCTACAGAGAAGCAAGGGGAAATGAGCATAATTTAAGAACTGTTTACTTTGAGCGTACATTATCCAGTAACCAAATACGTAACAATCAACATGCAAATGAAAGCATCATAAAAGCACTAAACTGAAGCATAAGTTTAAAGATGGAGTTCTGAAAACATTTAGAACTTCAAGGCCTTAAGAGACAATATTAATATATTGTTTCTGAAGGTTACTTATCAATGCAATTCCCCCTCAGCTAAGATTAGTTGTAACACTCTAAGTATCATTGATATTTAATAAATAAGTTTACAGTCCATCAATATCCAACTAAATCAAATGGCATTCTTCACAACAAGGATTACCTTAACATAAGCAATAAGCTGAAGAGAAATAATTCACCTTCCTTCTTTATGATTTCTCTATCAGTTTAAGCTACAGATCGACATACCACCTGCATAACAAACACCTGGACGTTTTCAGTCACACTTCAGCCTGTTTATCTTGACCACATGGACTAGCTCTTCATTTGCTGCATTTATATACCGTAAATACAACAGCTTCTCCCAAAAAGGAAAAGCTTAAAGCACAGAATGACATCATCTCTCCATTCTACTCCAAACTACTAATGGCACTGTACGTAACCTTGGCATCATCCTTGACATTGAACACTTCTTTCATTATGCTGTCAGCAAAATCTCGTCAATACATGACCTATGCAGGAACTGCCTCTACCCTTCAGCTAAAGAATCACTCTTTCCTCCAGTCTGAATTACTACATACTCCATCATATCATCACATAAGCTTTACATACAGCATCCCAAAATACAGTGACATACCCTCTGACTATAAGCACTGCATGAATGCAGAAAACAGACAGTTACATGAGATCTTGCCTACCTCATAGAAATTGATTATGGTTCCTTACAAACCTCTAGTCCAAGTTTGCACACCCAGTTTCTCGGCTGAAACTAAGTAATCAGAAATCCAAAACAGAAAGCTTCCTCACTGAAGTGCTTTTCTAAGGAACCAACAGCCTTAGTTCAAAAACATGCGTTTTGTGTCTTAAAAAAAAAAATTTTAGAAACATCTGAGGCAGCACCTTTCATGTCCTCATTTTAAGAAAACAGCCTGTTACATTTCAAGGTTTGTTTTTAAAATACCAAACTGCACAGTGGTGTTAGACATTTGTAGTGTCATCCTCTTCTTTCTACAAAACCCACAGAATTTTAATAAAAACATGAAGGAGGCAAAGCTAAGCATAAGAATAAAAAAAGTTCAGGTTAAGATTGTGTACATCAAATTAGTGCATCCCCCTTTTTCCCCATTTAAAAATGCAAATTGGAAGTTGCATTTTACGTATTTGGCACATATGCCTGTAAATGAGGCAGGGTTC
This sequence comes from Mycteria americana, assembly GCF_035582795.1. Classification (NCBI taxonomy): domain Eukaryota; kingdom Metazoa; phylum Chordata; class Aves; order Ciconiiformes; family Ciconiidae; genus Mycteria; species Mycteria americana. Next base: position 51,671,305 of record NC_134371.1, on the reverse strand, counting down.
CACTGAAATCACTTAGAAGACTGTTTTGTACAAGATACTGAAGGAAGGAATGAAAGAAGATTGTACAATAAAAATAATATGCATGTACGATCAAAGTAAACAAAGCATGTGTGCTACTTGAGAAATACCATGTTTAAGTACAGATACTTGCATTCCAAGTCATAGGCAACCATATATTTTAGATGCATACTTCAAGTAAAGGCCTTCTTAATTTTTACCAATGACCACTGAATAATCTTTCATAAGTCCCCTGAACAGAGAATAGTTTATCAGCTCCATCGCTACTGAATGAATCCAGTGCCTTTTCAGTCAGGAAGTCTGACAGAGAACTTCACCAAAACCTCCCCAAAACTAAAAGAACTACAGAAAAATGGGATCTGCTATAGGTATACAAGACACATCACACATATGGGACTTTGACGAAGAGCAGACACAGTTTATTGTCAGTCCATACCTGCCATCAAGTGTGGCCACCTGTGGAATCCTGACACACACAGAAATGCATCAATTAATCTTCACACATTCACTGCACTTCACATATCCCTTTCCTGACATACGGCATTACACACCTCTGAAATTCTTCAACATAGCTGCACTCTGCCCTATTAATAAAAAAAAAACCTGCAAAAAGTTTACTCTACAAAACATACACTTACATCCTTATGAAATAAAATACAATGCAGATCCCTGAGTAGATTTCATTCTAGAATCTGATCCTTATTTATAAACCTTCAAACAGGATTTAGGTTGGCCATATTTTTTTATTTTTAACTCAAAATACAAAAATATCTTAAGCAAAAGCTTTGCTGCATAAAAACCCCCAAACGTTAAGGGCTTAATTTCTGAAAGCCAGAATTATGTTACCAGATACCACATACTTTGTGAAATAGTATCAGTTTTTTTTAAAAAAAATTGTTACCATAAGAGATCAATACTCTGTACTGGGTTTTTTTCTGCAAGTTGTTTTATAAGGACATTATGTTTATTAATACCATTTAAAACCATTAAGCATTTTTTTGGGGTAGAAAAAGCAGTACTTAGGTTTTAAAAAAATATTTACTAGAAATGGGTTTTTCCAATAAATAGATTGGTATTCTAAAACAAGAAGCCTGATGATACCCATTAATATCTAAATGGATTTAAATCTCTGTTCCCATTAAGGACACTTTTACCTAAAAGCAGTATCTCGCACTACATTTCTAATAGCAGTTAAAGCAGCACATTAATAGTCAAGCCATGTTGTTACTGTAGCAACAATGATTTCTGGTAGCCATTTTCTTTCAGCTTTAACACTGTTCCAAAGCCAACAGTCGCTATTGCAATCTCTGTTCAAACCCAAAGGCGGCAAACTGCTCAGCAGTTTTCTCTCTGGCTACATACTTCAGACACCTTCCTCCAGACTGTCTTCTTCAGTGTAATGTACTTACCTAACAGTATTCTCTAATGCTGGACTCGACACAATTTCAGTTTACACTAACGAAAATATAACAGTACAGCAGTCCACTTTTTTTAAAAAATGCTACATTTAGGAGACTAAACAGTTTGCAGGACACTGGAAGAGAAGCATAGTGATACGATTCATTATTTTAACCTGCAGGCTCTAAGAATACAGCCCAAGACAAGATTACAGGTAGCAGGCTTATAGCCTTGGTCATTACAGACAGCAGCCACAGAGAACTCCTTCTCAGATCACAGATTACAAAATCAAAGCAGGTGCTGTAGCCAAAAGCAATTTCTTAGTAGATTGACATCTCTCTGAATTGTCTGTATTCAGAAAACCATTTCAAGACAAAACTAGCATACACATTCATTTCCAACTCCTCCTCTACATTTCTGCAGTCTTAAAAATGACAACACCTGAAACACTTTCCTGGCTTTCTTAAGACTTCAATGCAGTTTTTAAAAAAGATTGAACCTAAAATCCTACAGCTCAAAATAGAGATAAATGACACTTTTTTCACTTCTTTATTAAAAAAAAAAATCTCCCTTTCTTGTACCATGACAGTTTGAAAGAAAGCAGTGGTAGGAGTGCACTAAAACTGAAATACATAACCATTCGTAAGAGCAACAGGAGGAAATAGCGAACTGGTATTAGTGCATAAGTACCCCCTGCAAAACCGGATCCTAAGTCCAAATTCAGTTCCTCACAAGTTTGTTCCAGTTGAATGAGTAGCTATGCTGGGATCACGAGCTCTAATGCCTGCTGTTGTCTGTCTAGACAGCATTTCTGACATTTCCCCTAGACCATGGCAGGAAAGGGAATCTCCTGCTCATAGCCTCAGAGGAAGTGTATTTTCTATGCATCTGAAAATGTAAAACCTAACAAAAATTTCCTAGAGAGTTCATGCACACTTAGATTTCCATAAGTATTTGTAAACCTCTGCTTATAAACTAGTAAAAGATATCTCATATGTAAGGGCTTAAGCTTAAAATGAAGGCAGGTTTATGCTGAACTCTGAATTGGTGTGGCAGAGACATTTTATTCTGATATCCCTATGACAGTAACCTCCAGCAGAGGACAGAGTAGAAACTCTGGAGTATTAGTGTCTTTAAACACCACTGCTAACTCCCAAAGAGCCTGCTTGCTTATCAGAGGACTAAGCTGCCACTCCAATGAATGTTCCAGTATGAAGAAAATAACCATATAAAATGATCACCAAAAAATATAAATTCCAGTACCAGCATTCCTCCTGCAATAGTTTTGTCCAAATAAAATATACATATGTTTTATACAATAGGATTCAACTACTGCTTATCAGATTTGAAGTGAAGCTACAAAATACTTCGCTTTCTAATTGGGTTCGTATACATGCAATTACTTATAATCTATGAAAGATCACTTTGGGGAGTCGCATATACTTAACCAGTAACATAAAGCCTAAAGCCTTTCCTTCATTTTGCAGAAGCCTGCTTGTTGATGACAGAGGATTGGTTTTGGTGAAGGAGTAAAGTTAGAATATGCTATCAACACTATCACCTTAATACCTATTGAAAATGGTTTTTAAAATAAGTAAAAATCCATTCCTCACTGAGCTACTCAGTGTTTACTCTTGGTTTGGTGGCACTTTAAGCTTCCAACATTGTCCACCACCTACATAAATAGGAAAAAAACTATTTCCTACTTTAGATAAGCTGTAGCAATGTGACATAATTAAACCAATTGGGTTTTATTTTTACATCGTTATGCTAGACAGCTGCATTAGGTCTTTTTTTTTTTTTCCCCCCTAAAGAGGAACAACCCAGGTTATACTACCACACCTGGCAAGCAAATGGGAGCAAATGCCTTCCCCACACCTCTTTGAAATGTAGGTCAAGACCACTAGCTACCATTTTGAACACTCCATCGTACCAGCCACACATCACCAGCACCACAACCACAGATCAGCTCTGACACAACATCCATGTCTCATTAGCAAGCTCCTATTCACAGGCCCTGCGTTCAATCAGACAGTGTCCACAAGTTTTATTACTAACACACTTAATTCATCACCATACAGGACTGTTTCCTATAGTACAATTTCCAAGTGTCTTGTAAAGTTACTAAGCCTTTGCTCAAAAATTATTCTATGAAAAGCATTTTGCTACAAAGCAGATAGATATTCTCAAGATCTATCCCAAGGTTTCTCTACCCAAATCACATGGTACCTTGAAGTCTGCTTTCTACGCCGTTTAATAAACTGCCATGGAGTCTCTGCGACAGTCTTCACTTCAAGGTTAGGGCTTCATTAATCCTTCTCTCTTCAAACTTGAACCCTTTAAATGCTTGTGAACTTTGTTCCACTGTTCACTTCCTTTTGCCTAGCCATCAACTGGGCAAAAGCTTTCTATCTTTGATTCTTTTACTATTTGAATTAATCCTTCCAAACACAGGACAGCCAATGAACAAACTCAGTCCTTCCAACTTGTATTTTTTTAGTAGTAAGATATCTGTGATTTCAGGTGTAAGCATGCAGTGTTTCATGCAGAGACTTGCCTCCATTCATTTGCATACACATAGTAAAGTATACTGTATTTTGCTGCCTTGTCACATCTGCAAACATGTATCTTCTGGCCTCGTTTCCACTAGCTAGCTATAATGATACACAACCAATGAACTGACACAGGGCATACAGGTTCTAACAAACATATTTAAGGGTCACAACATACCTGCCGCATCACAAAACAGAAAACCCATTACATCGCATGTGTTTGGGCTTACTTCATCACCTCCATTTTGGTCACGTGACATACAGTGCTACTCATATGAAATACTGATCTCATGATAAAAGTGCCTATGTCTCCATCATATGATGAATTACAAGGTGAATACCCTTGTTCTTGCTACAGGATAGCATCCTCTGGTACACCCCCAAAGAAATTGTAAGATTTTCATAAAAGACAACAGCAAAAAGCATGCCACGCTAGTTATCCTCACCTGTGCATATCCAGCCCATTGGCTGTCCTTAGGCACCTAATCTGGTTGGGGCTAAAAAAAAATATATACACTTGATTTGTCAATTTTCCTGACCAAAACAGATTTCCCAACCGAACTTTCAAAAGTAGCCCAAGAAACAGAAGAGACAAAACATACACTCTAAGCCTGTTTCATACACATTACACTGGATTACCGGGACAGTGCAAAAGAACCGGACCTGCATGGGCTAAGGTTGTATAAAATCAAGAGTATAAAATAAATATACACACAGTTGGCACAAGCCATTCACATAACGACTCCATTTCAGAATACAGACAGACACAAATGACAGTTTTCTAACTGAGGCAAAGAAACCAGTATGTTTCCCATGCCTCCCTCGCACCTTAAAAAGCACATAACCCTGAGACAGAAATATTTTCTTCCAGCAAGTTAACAGCTTGTATGTGCACTAATAACAAAGCTTCTTAAAACAAATGACAGTGAGCACCTAAGATAAAGGAAACTTTGCCATTGTGTTGGACACCCACAGTTAAAACAAAACAACCACCAGAATACCTCCTGCCAAGGCTTCATAAATTCACATAGGTATTAATAAATATGTCCCAAAAACTTAGTCACCTAAGTCAACAGAGGTTCTGTGCCTACTTTTAGGCCCGTAATTACGGTTGACTATTTGCCCACTGACTGGCCCATCTTAGCTCATTATTGGGAATTTTGTAAACATACAAGCTAGATTTTCAAGGTTAGCTCCAGTATTTCATGTTTGTTTTCAGCGGGAACACTGAAGAAACTATAACCAACACTAAATGCTTAGAGAATATCTATGAATGTGAAATCTTCTGGTTTAAATGGATTAAAGGAGAGAGGAACTTTTCCTAAAGTTCATGGACAACATATAGAAGCATACTTAAATTAGTGCAATTCTAATAAAAGTGCTCAGAACTTACTGTATTCCTATTTAATCAACTTTAAACAGCTTCAGAGAAAATAAGAGCCATGAACTACTCTCCAGAACTCCATTAAAAGTACACAAATACATAAGGTATGACTACAAATTTAATTTAAGAAACAACTTGTCTTTATTCCCAGATTCACAAAACTAAAGAAAGTTCAGAGAACAAATAAAACAGAAAACAAAGAAGTTACAGCACAGAACAGGCCAACTTCTCCAAAATTAGACATCCGAATACCCTAACCAAAGCTATTCCATAACTATTTAAGCCTATCAGAAAATTGCTGGGAATTTACAATATTTAGAGGAAAAGAATGTGATATTTGTGTCTTTAATTTTTTATGAGGTATAGGCAGTCTTAAAACACTCAGATTTGCACTGAAGGGAAGACTAAAGAAAAGGTGAGGGGGTTTTAGGGTGGGTTTTTTATCGTTTTCTGGTTTTGGGGTTTTTTTTTTGTCTGGTTGCCTTTTTTACACTAATAGGTTTGTCCTATTAAAAACAAACTGTGAATTCTGAATAGAAAAGTAATGGTAACAAAAGGTAACACTTTAATATTTTTGTATTCTTTCAAATAAGCTGTTGATTAACATCATACAGATTTGGTTTTCATTTCTGAATGCTAAAATCTCCTTTAAGGCCAGGAAGAAATGCTAATGAATCTACAGCAGAAAGCATGAAGGAAAAGGACTACTTCAAGCATGTAGAAGACAGTGCACTCTCTCCTGCTGAAAATGGCATTCCAGAAGATGACTTAAAAAACTGAAAGAAAAGTTAAGGTAAAACTGTTTGGTGGAATGCAAGTGAAGTCACAGAGAGACTACTTTGAACCAAATCACCCTGGGTCCTAGTATTAATATTACTAAGTTGGAAGAAGACTTTGTTTTAAGATGATCATGGAAACCACAACACAAGGGATCAGTAATTAATCCTCCCTCCTTTATATTTACATCCTTTGAAAATAGTATGCATCAGCATGCTTCAGGACCAACTTACTAGATGGACCTAAAGCCAAGCTATTTTAAATATATTAAATAGAACTTCATTTAAAACAGCACCCAACATTCTGAACATCAAAATGATCACTTCATAGAAGTCAAACAAACCCACTTTTCTCTAAATGGCTTAACAGACAAAAAACTCTAACTCACCATTAACACTCCAAATGCCATGAAGAAGTTTTCTGCTGGGATACTGCAATACTTTTTATGCAAAAGTATAAACCCGTCTCTCTAATTCCTTAATGGACATTGCTGGACTTCTGAAGAAACTACAAAACCTGGATGTCTTCACAGTTTTACTAAATGTCAATACATTACCCTAAATATGGCCTTAATTTAGAACTTTGTATCTTGTTCCATAACACAATACTCTTACACTGGAAAACAATAAAAAAGATTTTAATTGTTTGTCTCTATATACATGTTTATAAAGATCTATCTGGATAGACAGGCAAAGGAACACACATAAACCATGCGCACACACACACACACAAAACTCCTGCCATGATTACAAAAAAACCCCCCTCCCACTATAACATTGCAATTTGTTTGGTTTTGACATAAATCCTTGCTAGACTACCTCCTGCACATCACCTTCTCTGCTCGAACTTCACTGGACCAAAAAATGGAAGGCAAATTCCCAAATTGTTGTTTTTAGTATCTAAAAGACATTTCTAAAAATAAATTATCACAGTACCTGTATGGTATTTTTAGAAATAGTGTGACACTTCAGTTATATAGAAACCTGAATGGTTTCTCCCAGGTATCATTTCTATTTTCGGTTCTATCCCTTGTGCAGAAATACGTTGTGTGCCTGTAAATGCACATTACTGCTAGTAAAATTGTGAAAAGCAACAGCAGTCTTAGAATTGCAGTAGAGACGTAGTCCAGGAAAAAATTGTTACCCAGGTCAAGCTGTTCCTCTCTTCTTCTCCAACGCTCACACAGGCCAGGAAAGGAACTGGACCTCTCTCAGCCACCAGCACTTTCTGCCACATGTATAGCAGTGAGAATCACAGTGAACTTAGCCAGTAAGTCTCACCACCTAGAAAATCTGGGAACAGGGGCTTGCCATTTACAGGAACATGGCACTGAATACTAGTGATGCACCTACCTTACTTCAAAACACTAACAAAAGTAAAGGTCTGTGAGAATCCGTGCTAAAGCAGCTAATGAGCAAGTCTACCACTTCTCATCACGTGCCACTATCATCCAATACATTCAAGGCTTTATAAGGACACAGAGAAAGACAATCACTATCCCAAAGCACTTACAAGAAAACAAGTCAGACAAAACAAACCTTCAGATGTTTCCCCAAAGCAAGGATGTAGAAAGAATATACAACAGACAGTATCTACAGTCATCTTTGGTTTATGTACCACACAAGCAACCTTTCCACCTCAATTTCATCAGCATTTCAGTTCAGTTTGCATACTAGACATGCAAACTCTACTCCCTCCCATTCTGTAATTGCTCCAAAGCCTCCAAATTTTTTCATCGCATCTTATCTAGGTTAATTCACTACCACATGTCCCCTCAACTTATCTTCCCCCTTTTTCCCCAGAAAAAAACTGCCACAACATAATTTTCGTTGTTGTTGTTAGTAAGTACCTGAGTAGGGGGCACTAACCAGTATTTTGTTCTCAACTTCCCAGAAGATGAAAAACTGTTTTTAAAGTAACCTCAGAGTTCTAACATTTATTATAATTTGTATATGATGCAGTTCTTTTCATTACATGCCACAGGTTCTCAGTTTTTAAGTGTTGCTCAAGAACAGAAAAGATTAGGTGATTTCACCGATGTCAATATATATATTAGAAAAAAGGAAGCAGAAGAGGACAGAGTACCCACTTCACTGTGGGAGAGAGCTGGGAGAAGCCAGCTGCAGAGCTGTCACTTCCCACTCCCTGTGATAGCACATACAATCAAGACTTTCTCACAGAAGATACACTCATAACAACTCCAGTGTTAAAACAACAAAAACCAGCACTTCTATATGAAGAAAAAAAGTTATTTATATTGGAACTTTTCAGGCAAAGGCTGTCCTCTGTTGAAAATATTGTTTCTAATATCAAGCCAACTTATAGTAACAACAACAACAACAAAAGCTTTCGGAAAAAATTCTCCCCTTCTGTGTCCTCCCCACCCATTACCACAGGGGAACACAGAATCTAGTGTCTTTGGTGAAGGCTCCTAAGAATATGCATAAGAATACACAGTTTCTTTGCAAACAAAATAATCAAATACAATAAACACTTCAATAACCTACAATCACTGTTTTAGTGGTTGGGAGCCTCATTTTAGGATATAAATTCTATAAAGTTCCTACCTCTTCTGACTGAAAAAAGATAAATTTGGAAAATTAAGTTAATACTGGAGATAGTTTCTGAAACTCTACAGCCACAAAACTGTTGTATGTGCCTACATTTGAAGATGAAGAAAAATATTGGCAACAAACATTATGAACATTAAAGGCTTTTTCAAAAAGTAGTTGTCAAGTATTATATCAAATAGATAGTGTTCCTAGGAGAGCTGAGTGGAATCAGAAGCAAACAGCAGAAATATTCAGAGGACAGCCACTCGAGAAGACAAAAACTGAAGTAAAAAAAAAAAAAAAAAAAGGCAGCCTACCAACCAGAACACTCTATGAAGAGCAGCAGAACAAAACAAAAAACAAAAACAAAACAAAAAAACCCAAACCATAACCACCACCCATCACCCCACTGACTGCAGCCAGACAAGAAACAGATACCTACCACTTCCTACCAGCAGCAGGCAAGGAGCAGTTTCAGAGCTGCCATGCTTTAGAAGCAGACATAACTAGTAGTTTTCCAAAAGCAGTCCCCTGACCTCCTGTTGTATGCCTTTGCTGGAAAGAAATTTTGGATGGAAAACCCATACCAGTCCCCATCAAAGAGCCAAACTGGGAAGGTAGATGGGATAAAGCACAACTCATGCTATCAATGCACCAAATTAGTATTCTGTGAAGAGGCAAGCAGGAGGGATTCATTACTACTTTTCAACGTTACAATGATTACATTTGTTAAGGAATTCCTCATTTCTTTCACTCAAACTAAAAAATGACGCATCAGGTAAATGTAGGTAAATTGTAGGTACGCCTGTAAATAAAGGTAAATTATACAAGACATATACCTTGCACCTTGTTTTGCCTGTGTTCTATCACTTTGTTGTGGGAAGTATTTTTACAAGGGAGTGCTAAGTTGGCCCAGAAAACAGAAAAGTTGCAATGATCTTGATCCCTGTCTTCAGCTACAGTTGGACAAATCAATAAGGCACCTGTAATTCCTTCCATCCTGTTTCCCAAGATGCATCCTTTCCCCCCCTTCTGCTGCTTTGTGAAGAACATTACCAAGTACTCATTTAAGGCAAGCAAAAACTGTAACAATGCAAAATAATGTCCCTTTATAAAAAAAAATCTGATTGCAAATATCTCAGACTTTTTAATTAAAAAGTCTATTAAAAAAGACTAGAGTCTTTTTAAAAAAAGTCTATTAAAAAGTCTATTAAAAGACTAGATTAAAAAGTCTGCAAATATCTTCTACCTTCTTTACTTTAACTCAGAAAAGAGTAAGACTGTACTCCAAACAGTCTCCAGAACTCCAAAGCTTTTATAAGTACAGTAAGCACCTAACTTGCAACTTTAAGCATATGGAAAATAGTTACTACACGCTAACAATAGGCATGAAATATTCCAAAGCCCAGCAATCTGACCTTTATTGTGATTTGAGCACGAGCTTCACATCCTCTGGATTAACTTTCAAGAAATACTGAATTACTAAATATCCCATCATCCTTCAACTAGTCAATTATATGCAAGATTAAGCACTCGGTATCAATCAATAAATGTCAACTAGAGATTTACCATTTCCAGTAGCTGGATTTAGTCACATCTGAAGCCAGCAATTCCCATACCAAGAGTACCACAATTACATCTACTGGAGTGAGAGTTCTCTGTATTACCAAGTTTGCTCAGAAATACTAAGTCAGTTAATTTAGTGCAACTAAAACCCAAAACTGCATACTCACTCTTAAGCCACTGTCTTTCCCCCCTTTAACCTCACTGGCAACCTAAGGGCGTTGCTGCAACATTTTATCAACATAACAGCTGCTGTGTACCATTGAACAGTGACAGAAATGCAGCACAACTGGATACTCATTTTTGTTTGGATTATTTTACTTCCTTACTTTTAGATTTAAAAAAGCTTGCTCTCCTTCAATGAAGCAACGCCACTTACAAGTAAATACCACAGAATTCGGGGTAGACTTTGTACCAAGATGAAATTCTCATTACATGACACTGCCTCGCACACTAGGTAACATGACTGATCCTGTGACTATCATGCTCTTTTCAATTTTTTGAAAAAACACACATTAGAAGTTTATGCAAATTCATTACATGGTCTTTCTTGACAGACAGCTATGATTTGAGCATCAAATTACACCTTGCAGCATTACTGTAGAGATGCACTGTATTTGTGTCCATTTTTACATAACCGGGGAAGTCAGAGTGACCATTTCACACCCTTGCCTATCAAAGAGAAGCCTTTCTACAGCTCTGTGAACAACACGGGCATGGCTTGTGTACCATCACTGCTTGTGTGAATGGTTCCTATCAACTGACACAAGTTTTGATTTAAGGGACACAATGTATACAGGCATGAAAGTGCATTTGCCTTTTTGGTTTTTTTTTAAATTAAACATGAAAAGGATATTTTTTCATGATACATCAAACTACATGAAATCCTTTAACCCAGATAGCCCAGCAGTATCTGTATGCACATCAGCCAGAATGACCAACATTCACAGTTTCCTTGGGTAACTTAAGCTCTTTTTCCAGTAGCTATATGAAGTTCGCATCTACACTGGGGAAAAAAAAAAAAGGCAGCAAGGAAAAATGTTAATTACCAAAAATCAGCTTATACTTAAGAGTGCTCAAGAAGATAAATGAACATATTTTTAGAGAAGACAGACTTGTTTTGGTTTATTTCACCAGGGATATCTTTATACTCTGAAGTTGGGTGGACACTAGTTTCATCTGAAGGAATTGGGCTTTGGAAGCTACACCAACTTAAACCAGTCTCAAAATCAATTTAAGTGAGTGCAACATTGTTCAGATATAACCTAATTTTATGAAATTATTTTCCTCCCAATCTCTGAATACATACAGTATAGTCACAATCCAGAGCACAGAGAGAACTAATTCAATTTGGCTTAAAATAACTGTAACAGAATAGTGCATTTGGTGTTAAAATAATAGAGGGAATAAAACAAGTATCTTAAGACAGTCCTCTAAAAGCCGCATCATTTGAACTTTGTTGAAGACAAGAAGTTGTTTGAAAATGTAAAAACATGAGGAAAGTGACTTATGAACTAGCCAAACAAACGCAGCCAATCAGCAACTGTTGAAAGACCTTTAATTCAAACCAACTTCAGGTGAAACTGCACAGCAAGTGACAACTATTCTGTATTTTTTCCAGTTTTAAGTTCTCGGATCTTTTGCAAGCTGGTAAAAAGTCTGAAAGTGTTTGAAATTATTAACTGTGTGTGAGCACGTGTGTGTTTTATTACTACGGATAATTTTATTCCCTTTTCAGCTCCGTTTTCTCCAGAGTTGACTTCAGAAGGCTTGAATAAAAAAAACTATACATGTTAGTAGGTTCTGCTAATACTTGCAAGTATAAGCACAAACTATTCCACAAGAAATTCCACTGACAACCCTTGAATTCAGTGTCCATATTGAAATTCAGCCTACACTGTTATTTTAAAGTGGAAGGCATTGCCACTATTGTTTAACATCCTGTTTATTCAATTGCTGATGCTCCTATTTAATCAATTGTTGCTGTACTAAATAACGTCACAAGGATGCTCTAAGTGATCAGTGCCTTTTCCTCCTACTAGCCAGGTCACCTGTTGAGATTTCAAGACAGTAATACTCTCTTTTAGCATTCCCTCATGAACTTTCATACACATTTTCCTACATGTATTCCTTCTAGTGCTACTCAGTATAAACTAGGTGCTGGACTTCATGAAACTAAAAAACAAAAAAAACCAGTCAGAGTAGTACACCTTTGCTCCGATTTTGTTACAGTGGTATTTGCCAAGGATTTTTTAAATATAAAAAATACCATACAGATTAGAGGAAACAAGAGAAAAAAATGTATCTACAAGAAGAGTTTTTTTGGTGAAGTTAACAATAAGGTTTTTTTCCTCCACAAAACTCCTGTTCCTTGGGTAAATGTTTTTTACTATAAATCCAATTTGAATGAATGCTAGACATCAGAAGAAACTATTTTAAGACAATATTTTGAAGGTTATTAATTTCAATTCCAGTTGTAATTCTTGTACAACTCTGCACCATATCCCTCTGCAGTTACATTAGACAGCTTTGCAACATCAGCTTTGATTATAAGTCAGTGTAATAGGATTGTCACACTGCACTGCTCCTCCATGCACTCTACTTAAACTCCTCTCCAGTAAGAAAATTGCTGCATTTTCTCTGCATCTAAGTGACCCACTAAAAGCTCCTCCAGATCTACTTTGCATTGTCTAATCAGTCCATTTATTCTGCCCTCAAGTCACCTGCCTTGCTCAAGTCAGGTAGTGAAGAATTCTACGCAGAAGAATCACATTAAATTACCAAAACTCTGAAGCACTTCACTCTTAACTGTGAAGAATCTTCTCTTTAGAGATTTGTTTTATCATTTGAATGAAAAATTACTTTGCAACTTGTATAAAAAAAAATTAACGTAATGCACAAACTTCTCAATAAAAGGTACAATTCTGTGGTGGAATTCCAGAGATGCTTATCAGCCTCTTAAGAGTGTCTGTCCCATGTGTTAATTCATTAATCTATACAACATGAAATGGCTTCTTACTCTAAAGTCTGGTGCACATTCATTCCCCATATGCGTCTGAAAGCTAAGTTCCATGACACAATCTTCATAATTAAATTATGTGCTAGAAGCGGGGGGAGGAATCAGAATGTATCACTGCAAATGAGATTCTGCTTAAAGGACCAGAGTTGTACAACACTGATGGGAACCTATTTTGATATGCCATGGTTGTTTTTTATTACCACTGTGACTTGTCCGTTTATAGCCCACACTACCCCAACAGAATTATTTCCAGTAAACTAAAGGTTACATATAAGCCATAAGAAGAAAGAAAACTTTCTAGATTTCAGATAGACTACACTGGTCAAGATGATGCTCATCACTGCAACCCGATATAACACAAACTTTGTCAGAGAAACAGCCAGACCCTGAAGCAGCTGGGAGCCCGAACACACAACTTGATACCTGAACTGTTAACTTTTCCTTCGCTGCTGTAAACCACCTCGGCTCCGGGAGCCCCGCGCACTGCAGACAGCGGCACTGCCCTCGGTACATAGGGCACAGCGGCCAGTCCCACGGCGGGCCAGGAACTTGCCAGCCCTTTGTAACAACACTGTGCATTTCAGAGCCGCCCTGCTTCATGCCGAGAAGGAAGGGAACGAAGGGCTGGGAGGGGATGGTAGGTTACCCCTGCCCCAGGGATAGCAGCAGGCAGTCCTTCCCGGGCTGACCGCGAGCCCGGTTGGGCAGCATATGTGGCGACCCGCACCAGGGAGGCGAGCGGCAGCGAAGCGGCGAGAAGCAGAGCGCAGGTCCGCCCAGCAGGACCCGCCGCGCCGCCCTGGCATGCCGGGACAGGCGGCGGGAGGGGACCCACGCCTGCCGGAGCCCCCCAGGGTGACCCCGGCCACCCGCGAGCGACAGCATCCTCCTGCCCCGGCCGCCCCTGCCGGCCGCAGCGACGCCGCGCGGGGCATTACCTGGCTCCCCGCGGCCCCGCGCTGCTGGCGGCCCGGCCCCGGGTGGCTCTCCCCGCGCCCTAGGCCCCGCCGCAGCGGCACCGGGCTGCCCAGCTCCTCCGCGCCTGGCAATGGCGGCGGCCCCGCTCCCCCCTCCCAGCTCCGCGCTCACTGGCTGCGCCGCTTCATGTGACCGAACAAAACCCTCCTCGGCACAGCCCTTTGTGTCCGGCCCGGCCGGGGCACCGGGGAGGCCGCTCGCCGGCTCGGGGAGGGGGCGAGGGGCGACGACGGGGACGGAGAGAGGCGTCAAGAAGGCCCGGGGAAGGGACCGCCTCGCCCGCCCTCTCTCCGCCGCGCCGCGCCACCGCCTGGGCCCGGCCACTTACCGCGGCGCGGGCGGCTGCGGCCGAGTCTCGCTGCCGCACCAGATCGGAGGCGGCCGCCATGTTCCCCGATGCGGCAGGATGGAGGCAGAGCCGCCCTCCCCGCCAACCGCCGCTAGGGCGGCCGGCTCGCCGCGCCCGCCTCAGCCCGCGCCGCCGCCGCCCCCACCCCCGCCTCACGCGGCGCCGCGCGGAGCGGCGCGCGCCCCCTCCCCTCCCTCCCCTCCCCTCCCGGCTGCCAGCGGGGGGGCGGGGGGGGAGGGCATTTAAAAAAAAAAAAAAAAAGCATAACGGGAAACTCACGGGCTCGCCGGGGTGTGCGTCACGCCGGGGTTACGTCCTGCGCGCGGCGTCATGACGTCATCGCGCAAGCTTCCCGGCCCCCCGCCACTCCGCGCGCGGCTACAGACACACGGACACACAGCCCCACACGCACACGCGTCCCGGGGGGCGGAGCGCGCATGCGTGCGGCCTTCCCGCGCCGCCGCTCCCCAGCCCCCTCCCGCAGCGAGCCGCTCGGCCGGGGGCGCGCGCGCCCCGCTTCCCGCCGGTGGCAGGTGTGCGACCGTTACCGCCGCGCGCGGCTCCCACAGGGCGGGCGGCAGCCCCGGCCCCGCAGGCCGGCCTCCAGCGGGTCCCTACCGGCAGGGCTCTGAGGGCAAGGAGGAAATGCCTCCCGCAGGCGGGAGGACGATTTCCTTAAAGACCTTTCTTCAGAAGGCAGGCTGCCAGCGCGGCTGCCGCCCGCCCGGCGCGGCCTCCCCTCACCTGCGCCAAGCCGCGCAGCGCGCTCGGGAGCGGGAAGTCGGAGTGTCAGTTGCTTGGCGGTGCCTTTCTCACAGAAAGTGGAAAACTAGGTCAAGTGCTGCAGGAGCTGTACAAAGGCGCTCGCCGTGCCAGTGAGAGAGACGGGCTCCTGCGACAAACCGCGGCTGGCGAACGGTGTGAGAGGGCAACAGGAAACCTGAGAGCAGAGAAGCGACGCGAGGAGAGAGACCACCCGGGGACTGTCAGTCCTTTCGGGGGGGCGGGAAGCTATGAGGTGACCCCGAGAAAGTAGAAGCATTCGGTGCCATTTTTTCTTCAGGTTAATGCTTCTGATGGCAAACCCGATTCAAAAGGGCAGGGATTCAGGGGAGAATAGTAAATGCGTAGAGACTGCTTTGATAAATTACTTTTTTTTTCTTCAGATTTGCTAGGCCCGGAGGATTTCACACTAGAGTGAGAAGTTGATTAAGGCAACGTTAGAGGTGTGAGCAATCGTCACTGCGAGCTCATGAAGACAACTGAGATTTCAGGAGAGAGGAAAAGGAAAAACACAGCGCATATAATTCAAAAGGGGGGAACAGGTAGAGCCAAGAACTGTCAATCATTGCAGCCTCTATTCCCAGAAAAGTATTGAAGCAAATAATGACACATCTTTAAGTACATGGTAGCTAATGAAGTGATAAGTTACAGCCAACATGGATTTGTCAAGAAAATCATATCAAACCAAACTCATCCCATGCTGTGACAGTATAACTGGCCTTGAATGGGAGTAGCGATAGATCTGTTACAGCTTGACTTAAGTAAGGTTTTTGACACCATCTCAGAGAACTCTTAATTGAGCGAGCAAAAGACATACCATAATGAAATGACCCTGCAGTGGTGGAAAATTACATCAGCAATGCTTCACTGTGAAAAATAGCAGGATATAGCAAATATGGTTCCTTGGAGATAGGTATGTCCTGAGTTTGGTACCAAGTCTAATTATGTGAATGACGGAGTGCAGTTTACATTGATTGGATTTGCCAACAATGCCAAACTGGCAGAGCTGGAAGCATGTTGCAGGACAAGAAAATAATTCAAAATGTTCTTGACAAACTGGTTGCAGAAATAGGATGCAACTGAATAAATACAAGTGCCAACTTCAGCATTTAAGTAGGAAAATAACAATTGCACAATTACAAGACTGGGAACAGATGAAGAAACACCAGGTCTTCAGAAAAGGGGCTAGAGATCAGAGTAGATCACAAACTGAACACGCATCAACAGCGTCACACCGTTGTGAAAAAAGCTGCAGTACAGAGAGATATGTAAACAGAACTGTCATATCTAGGACCTATGAAGAAATTCTCCTCATATTTAATACTGGTAAAGCCTCAGCTGTAATACTGTGTTCAGATTTGGGCTCTGAATTTCAAGAAAAAGTTCTTTCAAAAAAGTCCAATAGAAGGGAGTACAGGGAAGAGCAAAAAAAAAATCAAAATTTTTAAAAGACATGACCCTAATTGAACATAGGAATGCTTGAGATTTTTTAGTCTAGAGAATAAAAGACTATGGGGAGAAAAATACATTGTTCGCTAAATCCATTGCAGAGAGGACAAAAATTAACAGTTTCAAACTGCACCAAAAGAAATTTAGATTAGACATTAGGAAAAGTTTTACTATGATATGGATAAATAAAACTGGCATATATTCTCTAGAGGGTTCTGGAAACTTCATTAATATTTTTGAAGACTAAGTTAAATCTCCATAAGAAAATATCAGAAGCATTTGACTCTGCTGTGAAGTAATGGAAGCAGACTAGGCAATCATTGTTTTCAGCATCTTTTTCTGTAACTGCAGTTACTATCCAGCTATCTGTTCTGATCCTATTTTTTTCTGATAGAAATGAAACCCAGAGACATTTAAACATTTGATGTATTGGTGTGATATTATAGAATCATAGAATCGTTTAGGTTGGAAAAGACCTTTAAGACCATAGAGTCCAACCGTAAACCTAGCACTGCCAAGTGCACCACTGTACCATGTCCCTAAGCACCACATCTACACGTCTTTTAAATACCTCCAGGGATGGTGACTCCACCACTTCCCTGGGCAGCCTGTTCCAATGCTTGACAAACCTTTCGGTGAATCCTAATATGCAATCTAAACCTCCCCTGGCGCACCCTGAAGCTGTATCCTCTTGTCCTATCACTTGTTACTTGGGAGAAGAGACCGGCACCCACCTCGCTACAGCCTCCTTTCAGGCAGTTGTAGAGAGCAATAAGGTCTCCCCTCAGCCTCCTTTTCTCCAGGCTAAACAACCCCAGTTCCCTCAGCTGCTCCTCATAACACTTGTGCTCTACACCCTTCACCAGCTTCATTTGTAGTGAGGGGCCCAAAACTGAACACAGGATTCGAGGTGCAGCCTCACCACTGCCAAGTACAGAGGCACAATTACTTCCCTAGTCCTGCTGGCCATACTATTTCTGATACAAGCCAGGATGCTACTGGCCTTCTTGGCCACCTGGGCACATATTCATTCAGCCGGCTGTCGACCAACACCCCCAGGTCCTTCTCTGCTGGGCAGCTTTCCAGCCACTCTTCCCTAAGCCTGTAGCATTGCATGGGGTTGCTGTGACCCAAGTGCAGGACCCAACACTTAGCCCTTGTTAAACCTCATACAATTGACCTTGGCTCATTGATCCAGCCTGTCCAGATCCCTCTGTAGAGCCTTCCTCCCCTCAAGCAGATCAACACTCCCACACAACTTGGTGTCGTCTGCCAGCTTACTGAGGGTGCACTCGATCCTCTCATCCAGATCATTGATAAAGATATTAAACAGCACTGGCCCCAATACTGAGCCCTGGGGAACACCGCTTGTGACTGGACGCCAACTGGATTTAACTCCATTCACCACAACTGTCTGCGCCCAGCCATCCAGCCAGATTTTACCCAGTGAAGAGTACGTCCATCCAAGCCATGAGCAGCCAGTTTCTCCAGGAGAATGCTGTGGGAAACAGTGTCAAAGGCTTTACTAAAGTCCAGGTAGACAACTTCCATAGCCTTCCCCTCATCCACTAAGTGGGTCACCTTGTCATAGAAGGAGATCAGGTTAGTCAAGCGGGACCTGCCTTTCCTAAACCCATGCTGACTGGGCCTGATCACCTGGTTGTCCTGTATGTGCTGTGTGATGGCACTCAAGATGATCTGCTCCATAACCCTCCCCAGCACCGAGGTCAGGCTGAGAGGCCTGTAGTTCCCTGGTTCCTCCTTCTGGCCCTTCTTGTAGATGGGCGTCACATTTACTAACTTCCAGTCAACTGGTGTAGATATCCCCTTTGGGAGTCTTCGTCATGTTACATTCTGTATAGCTGTGTGGCAACGTATGTCACATGCTCAGCTAATTTGCTACTTTATAAACTTCATCTATCACTATAAATTCCACATTTAAAAATGATGTGTTTCTTAGTGCTCACATGTAACTAGTGTGAATCAAAGATTTTGCTTTTCTTTGGTTTTTTCATGGTACCAGAGATGAATTTTCCCCAGAATCCATTAAATTTTTGGGTTTCTCTGGAGTTTGCCAGTTAGGACAAGGCAGTGTGAATGGTTTATGTTATGGGACTGAGACCCACCAAACTCATCTCATTAGAGATGACTAAAAGGCCATTAAATAGGCCAATTTTTAATCTCCACTGAGTTAGACTGAATTCAAACTGATAGCCCACAGGCAAAAGGCTATGAATTTCATTAACAGTACCCTAAAGCACTCAGTCCCCTAATGAATGCTAATGTTATTCTTCTGAGAATTAAGCTTGTTTTCTGAAAAGATACATTTATAAAATCAAGTTCTGATATTTTGGAGCATGTATGGGCAGTTTTCCACTGCTCTTAAACACAAGAAACATTATCATCTCCTGCAATCCACAGATTTCTTCTAAGATTCTTGGTCATATGTGCTCCATGCTAACCCAAATACAAACAATAAAAACATGAAAAAGCAAATATTAATACTACCCCTATGCTTCTTGCTGCATCATATATTTTATTGTACCCAATTATTTTAAAGTCATCACACTTACATATATTTTGTCCCCTAGCAGCTAATTTTTACGCAACAGCAATTCTTGCTTCAATTCTGCAATTAATAGTTGAAGGAAAACACCAAATTCTATAAAAGCACTAAGTGATAGAAGAAGATGCAGTGTTTTATTGTATTTCACATCTATTTGTGAACAAGTAAAATGGTTAGCATCAGGAAATCTGAACAGTTCTGTACAGTTCAAATGCTGGCAAATCTCCCAATTTTATTAAGAGTTTAAAGATATCTAGCACTTCGTTTAATGCCTCAGCTTACTGCTTGAGCTAAAAGGGCCAATTCCATAAGCAGTAGTGGACTCTCTAGAAAATGCTTATGATCCACACAATCTGTGGATCCAAAGAAAAATCCACACTTGGTGTGAATTCATGGAGCACATAACTGCAACATTGCATCAAAATGGCAGTGCAGTGAAAAGATTACGTCCAGTTGTGTCAGAACTCATTTTGATTTCTAATTCCACCAGCTTTGCCACTTATGCTTATAGTATGTGAAAGGTAGTAGACAATCTTAAAGGTTGCATGTTGGATTAAGAAGACTTGAGAAATATACACAAAATGATGCAAAATGGGGATTGCATGTGTGCATGAAATAGAAATTTTAGGACCAGCCTCCAATGAGGCACTCTAAGATCAGTGGAAGAACGTGTGCGGCCAGTAAAGGATCATATGATACGATTCTTGAAAATTAAGCCAGCTATTGCACAGCTGGCTTTTTGTTTCCAGGAGTTCTGCCTGTCCCCTGTATTATTTCTCCACCAATGGAGTCAAGGCCCAATAATGGTTAAAACAGCATTTGAAAACCTCTTGAGAGAAGGTTGCTACCTGCTTCCTCTTGGTCTTCAAAATGGTTATGAAAAGCTTAAACCAAGGCAGGCTCTTTCATGTCAGCAGCAAAATACGATTAACTGAAACCAATTTAGAAACTGTTTCTTCATATAAACATTTTTGTAGCTGAAGCTGCAGAGGGAGAGTTGGAGCAGGTCTAAGCTGAAGCATTTTGAATGAAAGAAGATTGCAAATGCCTCCTTGTAACACACACAGCAAAATCCCAAATGCCTGGAGGGAAAAACTTTTTAATGATAATTTCTTACATTGATATAGCACCTTTTATTCCCTAGGACCCCAAGCACTTCATTAACTCTATGCAAAAAGCTTCACCGTGGAAATATAGCCACTATATGCATCATTCTTTGAAAATTTCATTTTCAGTTGACACATTTCTTTCAATAACAAAATATTCTGCTTATCCTGTATATAGCAACCAAAACAACAACAGATAAAAGATTAAATTATATAGTTTTGAGCTGTAGAACAATTTAAGCCTGTATGATTTTCAAAATAGCAATGCATTCATGTAATGGATACATTGCATTCATCCCATCCATTTCCCCTCTCCATTTACTACTTTGATCTCATCTTTATACCGTAGCCTTTGGTAGAAAATTTTGTCTTCCATAACATTTTCAAAATTGAAATAATCCTTGATGTCTGAATTTCAGACAAAAATGACTTTTATAGGAAAAAGTAGCATCTTTTATTAAATCCACTACTATAAATTGAAACAGTAGAGAAGTTTTTGAGTACCCAAGACATAATGCTGTTTTTTTCAGCTAAGAAAGTTTTTTGCATAAAATATCTTACCTTTACCTATAAAGTTTGTCTTGTCTTTGCCCTTAGACCCTCATAACTACAAAAACAAGGCCCCAGAAACATGATGTGAAAGATATCCATGTGTTATTGCTCAACTTGCCACAGAGTTTTTCTTTTCATCCTACAGAGATGTTTCCAGTTTCTTGGCCTTTCTTACAAAGATATAGTACTCATTTCACCGATATCAACAAATTTAGGAACTCGATGTACTGGTTGTTTCAACAAAGACTAATTAACAATATTTCCATTGACATTTTAGAAGAACTAATAACAGATTGAATTGGAGCAGTTTGATTTATTTCAACATTGTAAAAATTGAAAGAGGAAAAATGACTTTTCTTAACTTTTTTTTGTTGTTTGAGCATTGATTCATGTTTTGTTGGCTTGCTTGTTTCACAGGCTCTTTTGAAATACAGTTGTCAACATTAATTAAAGAGGATTGTCTAGTATTGTCTATTTTTCAGACAGAATAAAAAATATATTTTATTTATACTATAAATTTAGTCTCTGCTATAAATCAAGATATTCTAGTCGTCTTTGTCAGTATCAATTGCACTTTTAGAATTGCCAGTAAAACAATAAGAGGGCAGTAAGACTGTATAGGTAAGATTATACGCCATTAAAACCTATGGCTTTCTTAACAGTAATCCCAAGGTAACGTTAGTCCTGAAATAAAACATTTTGCAACGGAAGAATATTTAGAAACTCTACCTAGGGAAATATTACTGCTTGCCACTGTTCATTGCCTTTAGGACTGTCGTACTGTTACAAGTGTTTTAAGTCTCCCAGCTAGGAAAAGATTTCCCACATTACATAACAAAGACAACTGGCACTCTTGTTTTCCCATCGCTAGGCTTCTGTCCGTAGGCACCAGTAAGAAAATACCGTGCCTGTCGCTCAGACCTGCTCCCCTTGGCTAGGCCTGCACTAGCAATCACAAAACAGCTTTTGTCAGGAGGGCAGCAGCTCCGTACCCAGCCTCCCACAGTTGTCTCCTGTGTTCAGTCTCACCACTAAGGAGTGTTATTGTCATCTGCCACTGCTCAGAGAGGAGCAGCTGCTGGGGCAGCAGTGTCTGCCTGGCACGCAAGGCTCCATTCTTAGCTGCTCCTCAGGTACCGCCATAATAAATGTTATCAGTTAACAAATCCTGGCTTAATTATAAATAGTAATTAATTAACCTCGGTCTTTATGCTTATTTTCTTTTATCTTGCGTTATTCTAATTCACCCCATATTAAAAAGATGATAGTTAAGCCTACACCTTTGTTCCCTTCAGGAGGATCTGACGCCTCTCTCCTCATGTCTGAGTTACTGAGCTCAAGTCTCGCAGAATTCAAAGATCACAAGAAAGCAGGTTAGTGTAGGAAAATACCACCATATATTATAGCACCGACCTTCTTAAAAACAACAATGTATTGCCTTGGAGGGTTGCCATTTGCATCATGCACAGGAAGTATTAATATATGAAAATATGCTATGAGCAACAAAACAATAACAAATTTCTTCCTGAGTCTGTTGATGACTTATAATTTAGTGGGAGAGGAAGAAAGCTGTGGCAATAAACTGGCCTTCAATAGATGATGGAAAGGACCTAGATATAATAGGTATAAATTATCATAGCTCTGCTTAACCCAGTCTGATGATTCAGTTCACATTATAGTGCCGAAATGACACACAGAGAGAATACAAAGATAGTCATTTCAAGTTCCCTGTTTCAGGTGTCACACTGGTAACCTTAACATATCCCTGTAGAGGACAGGGCAGAAGAGTCCAGCTCCTACCACTGTCGACCACATGCCTGACCTTCACCATGACTGTCCTATGCTGGCAAACTGTTACTGATGAGAAGGAAATTGCACTAGGACCTGTAGAGTGCCATGTTCTGGTCTCCTTCTAGTTGTGTCACACCCCACTTCTCCCTACACCCACCTCTGTGACTAGCATTAGGGTCACACCCACGTCTACAGCATACATTAGAGACCTGAGCAATGGTAATGTGGGGAAGTAGCGACAATAATCATTTCAGGCACATTCCATCTCCAAATTTGTGACTTCTACATGTCCCAGTGAGGGACACAGATAGCACATGGGGAAAGTCACCTCCCTCAGCTGAACACCATTTCAACACCCTTACAAAAAGGAAAAGGTTTTGGCAGTCAACCTCCACCATTTCTGTACTTCAAAGTCATCTGGCCAGATGGAAGTCAGGACAAAGGTCCAAGTGAAGACATCTTCACCAAAAACCTTTGCCTTTAGAACCAAGTACCATGTTTTAGCAGCCCTTGAAAAATGAACAGCATCTCTCAGTTGTCAATGTCATTGACAGTGTATTAGTATAACTACATACCAGGCAGGATTTCAAACCGCCTTCTTTTCCCCCCAGCTTCCTACTGTTCTGCCTGGTAGGCAATTGCTATGTCAGCAATTGCGATTTCTTTCATTAAGTCAGATGGACGTACACCTTCTTGTCCTTATGCTTGACACAAACAACTACATAAATCTTTATTATTATTTGTTTGTAAAGCACCAGAGGTTTGTGTATGGGAAGACATAATAATCGTATCTAAAGAAGAAGTAAAGAAAGCAAAAAAGCACTTTATTACTATTCATGTGGAAGTACTGAGGAACTTATTTTGTGTTTAGGTAAGATCATAGCAGCAGAAAGTCTGTTTGATATGCCATATCTTCTGTTTGTTTCTTAATTGTAAGGAGTTTGGTTTTGATCAAGACAATTAATTATGAATATAGCTGAGTTTTCTAACATCAGAGATAAAGCTTAAAAAAACTACAAAAGCTTTTTAGAGTATATTGTACTGTATAGATAAGTATATATCTTCAGTGCATGCAGACAGACATCTTTGTAATTGAATCCTGAAAAGGAGGGGAAAAAAACCTATATAAAACTGTGATAGTTTTACACAGTCTTAGAGTTAATATGCAGTTTTGAAATATTATTTATCAGATTCTGTGGTTGCACAGAATCAGTACATGGCATGGTAGGTTGACAAAAATGAAAAGAGCAAGTTACAACGTAAAGTTGTTACAATGCAAGTTTTGTTACCCAATAACTTTTTTCTTTCCAACCTCTCTGCCAGTCCCTCTCTATGCCAACAGAGGATAAGTATCTCCTAGCTCCTCAGCTTGGCCACATCCATTACCACTCATCTGCCAACAAGTATCTTCAGTGCAATGATCAGAGCTATATTAAAACTTTTGCTTCTCTCTTATATGCTGCTTCTCTCTGAAATACTTAATCCAGTATTTCCAGATCACATCCCGCCTAAACTCTCAGATGAATTATTTTGAACAGCAGTTCATTTGCCATTATCCCGTTCAGGAAACACTGTCTTAGGTTTGGGATTTGCAGGCAGATATCTTGTATTGTAATACTACTGCTTTTAGTGTGAAGCTCATAGGAACATAAAATGTCTCATTATAAGCTCAGTGAAATAGCTGTGAAGACTTTAATCAGTTTTCAACCAGGCTCAAAGAAAGAAAATTCTAGCATGAATTTTCCTAGTAATAGAAATCTACATATTTAAAATAACTGTAAAATAGTTATTTCAGTATCCTGGAATGCATGCTGAGTAGAGGTTTCTCAGACAACAGAAAGAATGAAGAAATGTAGAAGAACAGTCATGTTCACTTTTAAAAATTGTCCCAGTTTCACAGCCCTTCGCTCTTGTTTCCAACAATGTGTTCATAGGTCAGCGTGTGGAAATGGACTCAGGTAAGGCTTTGGAAGTGTATTTTTAGTTAGACCATGCAGATAATTCATAGAGTAAAAATGGGGTATCTGTAAAAGCAGAAATAGTCAGCGGAGTAGTTTCATTCTGGGAATTTCAGCAAAAGAAGCTATGTCTGAACACTCTCAGGAAGCACTCAGATCTATCTACTAGTATATCAGATGTGTCTCTCTAATTCCACCCCAAGTATATTAAAATTCCTTTTTAAGAACTTATGTGTGAATTGTCATTCAAATATACCTCTGGCTTTGAGTTACAATGTTTATATTCTGCTTTAAAACAGCAGAACAGTTTTTACTTACTCTGCGCAAAAGACAATCCTGATTTTGAATCTTAACAGGAGCCAGATAATGGTGGTTTAATATTTCATGTAGATGTCTTAATCAGCAAATCATTTAAGCCAATCAATGTAAGACTCAGAGTACTTTAAAAAGTATCCTATTTACGAATAAGCAATAACCATGTTTTTGTCACATTTTATCAATTATGCTTTCTAAAAGAGGAGGGTGTCATCACATTTGTGATAGTACATTAGGAAGCTCAGGTTTTCACAATGACTGTTAAAATGGCACATGCTGGGGAAAACAGTGCTTATTAGGATTAATTTAAGACAATGGGTACTCACTAAGCATGAATTGTATATGATCACTTCCATCGTTAATGCTTTATAGTTTATCTCATCCTTTAAAAAGAAATAATTACATATTGAGAATTCTTTTTTTTCCTGACAGAGCTGACAGAATTTAAATCCCAAGCCCAAGGAAGGAGAGCAGGGGCTCAAGGCATGCAGCACTCCTGTGCTGCAGCAGGACAGTGCAGCAGGCAATTCAGGCCAGTAAGGGCTATGAGGAACAGCGACAGTCCGTCCTTTCAGGAGTTTCAAGTAGTAGGCTGTGTAAAATTAATGATGCCCAACTGTCAAAGCTTGTGTTGATCAAACAGCTCTCCAGCACGCTGAGAGCAGAGAGGCTGAGAACACCACCTGAGAGGACATACTGCTTTTGCTGCGTAGGACCCACCAACATGAGTTCATAGTGCTTCATAGTAGTTCAGGGGGCTGATACCTAATGTTAGCAAGAGGGCAGGGCTGGAAATGATGGTGAACCTTCAGGACACAGAGCCACCATTTCTGACCCCAGGCATATGTTAGCCTAGGCCCTTTTATATTCCTCCTGCTGAAAAGGGTCACTGTAAAGTACAGCTTGGAGGGAACAGCTAGTGGAAGAACCCTTGAAGGCAGAGATGCTGGGAATCAAGGTATCTGCACAGGGGCTGCCCCTACATGCTGTGTTAGGTCTCCAAGTCTCCTAGACACATCTGCATGGCACAGTGAATGAGGCACATCTATCCAACAACATCAGCAGGATACCATGAAGCCTTTCTAGTACTCATGTGACATCAGCACATTTGTACCACATACAACCTGCAAGCTACACACCCCTACCTTTACGTAAAAAGCCTTACCAACGACCACCCTTCTGATCTTGCTGCAGTAGGCTGTTGATCCCTCCCCTGGGACAGCGAGCACCTCTCTGGTCTCTCACTCCATTCTGGGATGACCCACTCAGGCCTTCACTTCAGAAACAGACTCTGTAGTGCTCTCCTTTTGCTTTGCAGACAATATGGAGAAGGATGTCACTCTTCCTTCTGGGAAGGAAGGTGGCTGCTCCTCCTCTGGGTTGACAGAAGCAAGAAAGGCTTGGCTTGTAGCTGCAGCCTCCCAAGCGTGGAGGAAGACTGGCTGTGAGAAGGCCAAAGTGTTTGCAGATGGCAGCCCAGGGCCAGGTGGAGCAGGCTGGGCTGAGGAGATGATGAGGGCATGTCACTGTAAACCAGAGGGCTGCATGGCCAGATGGTGCTGAACAGGTCTGGGCAGGTATGGCATGCGTACAGGTGCAGAGCTGTAGTGTAAGGGCCAAGCCATATGGCTCTGTTGGACAGGTATGGGGGTGCTCCAGGGAAAGGCACTGAGGAGTGGAGATGGTCCAGACTGGGGGGGGGGGGGATGGGACGGGGGGCAGGGAACAGAGGTGGTTTCTGAGGAATTTCCCCCCAGCATCCTAGTTGGAGCACTCCCAGGGAGCCCCAGAGGGCACACAATGCTCAGGCAATAGAACCTTAATGGTAGCACAGCAGCACTTCTACTGGACAGAAGGACAAAGCTAGCTGGCCTCCCTACATTTGGCAGTTCTTTTGTTCTGAGTGGGATGAGGATATTTTACTTGCAGGGAGGCTGACTGAACAAATCCCATTTCCCAGTACAAGCAGGAAAATTAAATGGCTTGGGGAGTTCCTCACTGCTTATTTGGAAATGCCATATGAGTGATTACCTGTGCACCTAAAAGGAAAAATAACCTATTATAAAGTGTAGTATGTATCAATGTCAACTGCAATGCATCCTAACCATGGGATCCTTTCTTCCAAAGGTTATATGGTTTTCAGAAGGATGCCTTTGAGGCAGTGAATGAAAAAATCTCAAGTCCTGTGTTTCATTTAATTTAGAAATTACAATTTTCTTCTTTTTTTTTTTTTTACACTGGGCTGGGTTTTGAAAAGAGACACTATGGAAATAGGAACTATCATGAAAGAGCTTGTAGAAGAATCCAAAATTTCTCCTTATTTTTTATTTTACTTCAATGGAACTATAAGTGTAAGAGGGCTGGCTTGGTCCAGATTTGATCATTCTCTTCTAGAGCCTGGGAGACTTGCAGGAGACCCTGTGCTTTACATTCTGCTTTATGGGAATATGATTTTGATTTTCATTTTACTACTGTTTAAAAGCACTAGAAGTTCCTGCAGCTGTTTGGTCACATAATAACAGACAGCATTAATTTCTCATGCATGGCACCCAGCATGGTGTATCAGAAAAAAGGCCCCAAACCTGCTCCTGCATTCTAGTAAGTGTGTGTGTCACTTTGTAGGAGATCAGAATCCTGCCCAAATTCTGCAAAGTCTAATAGAACAACAGTTGCCAAATGACAAAACCCATCAGAAGAAACAGAGTAAAAAGGCATGTCTTTGTTTCTGATCTTCACAGCTTCAGTACTGGCAGAAGAAATGTCAAGGTTTCCAAAATAAAGCCAGTTAACCACTGTAACTGCTATTAAATATAAACAAGGACATAAAAATAGAGACGATGGAAGCCAGGATATGAACATTTGAAACAGTAGCTATGTATACAATTACAGTTTTGTTAACATCGTCTGCTCCCCTGGGACTGTGCAGCTCCACTGGCTGCAGCTGTGCTGGGAACAGAGGCATAGACCTTTGGGGCCTATAGTATCTAACCAGCAATGAGGAATCCCAAAAGGAAAATGGTTGTGCAGTGGTGCTGTGGTGTGGTGGGAGGAGAAGAAGGACTGCAGAGAGGCACAGCTTCTTCCCCTTTACTGTCATGCAGGACACACATTACACAAGGAAGCAGCAAGACTACTTTCACTGTCCTTCTCCCCAGTAACTCTCCTCATCTTAGTAAAGGCAAGCAAGCTAAATTCGTGACAGCAGTTAGTTGTATTAGAGGCTTATAGCCAGAAAAGAATGGATTGGATCTGTTTTGCCACTGTGGCAATAAGACAGCATGCACTGGCATCCTAAACCAGGTAAATCACTTGGAAGACAATATAAAAGTGGGAACTCAATTGGCATTAGTTAGTGTGTTAAAATATCAACATTTTTCTTGCATACACACAGCTGTTGAATAAATGCACTGTTCAGCATTGATCATCCATATGACATGGTAAATGAAGATGGCATATTCCTAAGTAAGAATTATGGTCTTGTCTGTACACAAAAACTGCATCCACTTAATTTAATCAGTAAAGAAATGGATGGAGCACAGCCAACATGCAGACAAAATGCAGGGGGTAAAATGACATTGTACGCATCTATTCAAGACTTACAATTTTAGCAGCCTTGTTTTCTGCAGGTACAGTGATGGCATTTTTTGTCTGCACACAACATATAATGACCAAGATTCTGGATGTGAGGAAGAAGAGGAACAAGACTGTGATCCATGACCTGCTGGAGTCCATGCTGGTCTTTCAGGGAGCTGCTAAAAGAAGCCAAACAGGATTGTTCATCTGCAGAATTGCACAGAACTGCTATCCAAGACATGGCCATTATTGGATTATTCCTGGTGCTTCAGTTATACAAAAGAAATACACTAAAATAATTAATTGATGTCATTAAACTACTGTGGTGTTGAACATATATTGCACTTGAACATAATGAATGTTGACAATTCATTATTTCAGGTTTTATGACAATACCTCTGTGATAAATATTTCTACAAATTCTAAAAGTCAGATGTAAGAAGGAGAAGCCTGCACACTATAAAACGCCACAAAACTGAAGACTTGTCAAAACAAAATGAGCTATAAAAACAATAATATTCAGGCAACGTCACTCTCATTAAACACCTAATGATGCCACAGGCATATTAGTGGGGAAATGCTCATGAGGATCATGAGGAATTAGGATAAAAAAAATAAATAAAAACCCTGCCCCCAAAACCGCTTGCCAAGCTGTTTGTACATTCTGCCGCAGGCAGTTTCTTGAAAAAGATGGAGACGTGAATGGAGACAGTCAGTGACTATTAGATGCTGATGATGGTGAGGGCAAGCAGGAGAACTGATGCTAGAGATTAAGGGCTGCATTTTGCTTTCAGTTATGTCTCGCATGTCTCAACATTTAATAGTATTTAAATGAATCTGTTACATAAGGCATTTCTCCTGTCTACGCCGCTCAGCAGCCATATTCTCCTTTCTGGTATGGATTGTCTTGGGAAACTTGCCAAGCTGTGACAGAGCAGTGCATAAAAGGAAATCATGCTCATAAGCTGGGGGTGGGGAGAGCTGCAGGTGAACAGATTCAGTGCAGAGTCTCCTGTCTCAAAAACTCAGGGTTTTAATTAAATGAGAGCCAGAATACTTCTTTTAAAAAGTGCATAAGGCTGCTAGAGACCCTAAACAAGCCCATTCATTTGCTCCAGGGAGGGTGTGAGCACAGTGCAGTAAACTGCTCAACACTGCACTGGCTGCTGCTTTAGCAGATTGGAAGAACAAACAAGTATTTCCTCTTAAAATGCTAGAAAAGCCCCATCCAGTTTTGGAGCCCATTGCTGCCAGATGCTGAACACCTCCTTTACACTTAGGAAGGATCTGGACCTTTTAATTAAAGACAGAGGGAAACGAGGGTGGACCCAGCCTCTTGTAGGAGTAAGCTATTACCTGCCTGCCAGGACCTGCCCGAAAGGCCTGGCATTTCCTATAGAATTCAGTGAATGCACTCGTTGTTAATATTCATTATTTTATTTATTAATAGCCAAGCTCTCAGGTAGTTGTTGGCTTTTCATCTCTAGGCCTCAAAGTGCTTTACAAAGGAGATCATTATCAACAAAGGAACACAGACATCTACATTTGGGCTTTGGCACGTAAAAAGCATCTCAGTTCACCTGTACAGTAGATTTGCCAGTTGAGCTTTACTCTGGCCACCTGCCCTGGAAACAATCTCCAAATCTTAAATGATTGGGGGCAGGGGGAGGGATTTTCAGCTGAAGTTCAGTAACACAAACATCTACAGGGGATTAGGCAATTCTGCACAATGCTGCGCCTGGCTGGAAGATGTGGAGGTGAAGGAGACACTCCGCTTGAAGTCTATGACACTGGAGCAACCTCCAGGCATCTCAAGATCAGACCAGGACTCGTTACTACAAGGTACTGCTGTGGATTACAGCACTGAGCACTTTTAATTGCTCCATCCCTGAAGACAAGATTTACTGTCCTTTCGCCATCTTCAGTTGTTATAGTAAAAGACAGGTGAAGAAATGTGCTTGGGCTGATAAATTTTTTGGCAGTTTTGCACTGCACACAGACTAGGATTTTTCATCTTAATGACCTGCAGCTGAAACAGATGTTTTGCTTTAGTGTTTTAAAGCACTTCACAAAACTTAACACTAATTTATTCTTTCACAGTGCAGGAAAAAAAAGATGTTTGATATCGTTACTCACATAACAGAACAATGTGAAAAATGGAAACAGATGTTTCTCATTTAAGCATGAATAAGAAGGAAGTGAAAGAAAAAAGATGATGTAGTAGTAGTGATTAAGAGAAATATGATGGCTTGGTTAAGGCAAGACAATTTCTTATGGATCTCCAGTCAAGTCCTGAAGATCTTTCTAACAACTTGGTCCCTGATTCAGCAAGCACGTGGAAGTGCTTAACTCCAGCTGTGGAGGTTGTCTCACATGCTTCATTTATAATATTTTTAAAAGCTGTATAGCCAAATGAATGCTTTACAGTTGGGAGTTGAGGCATCAACGGCATTGTTCCTGTAGACAGTAAAGCACTGACTGTTTTCACAAACTACAGACATCTACATTTGAATATCAGAATAGAAATAAAGTCAAACTGAAAATACATTGTTTCCTGAAACACGAAGAAGTGCTTTGATTTTACTACACCACAGACAGAGCATTGTGAGACCCAGAAGCAGCAACCAGGGACCTATTATGTGCTCCCCACTGAAAGCACTGGCTTCCCCCCAGGGGTGCGGCACCTGGTAGGAGGGCCCTGCTCCGCTTTGGCAACCGCCTCTCACCTCACCCTGTCCTGGCAGATGGAAAGGTCCAACTTCAGCTGTAGGGCCTTTCCCAGTAAAAATCTTTCAGAAACCTCCAGTGATATACGTTCCACTAAGGGGAAACCCACCCTTTACCAACCCACCACCAAGAACAAAATGACTTGCTAGGGAGTGAACTGAACCTGGGGAAGGGGGTGTATGTAACGTGCCCCAATATTTCTGTGTCTGGTGGGATTTGGGTGCAGACCAAACAACCCATCTTTCATTGTTGGTACTACTTTTTGTCTTAAGCCTGGAAGGTGAAGGATCCAGGCAGCCTGGTGCAGACCATTAGGCTTAGACAAGATTGTTCCCCTTCTTCCTTCCTTCCTTCCTTCCTTCCTTCCCTCCCTCCCTGCATGCCTCCCTCCAGAGTAAAGTCTAGGCCAGGAGACATGTCCCTGCCCCAGAGCCACCCAGGTGCCCTAGGGCTCGCCTCTTTGGAAGGCAGGACAGCCCTACCCTGCCAACGCTTGCAGCCAGGAGAGACGTGCAGAGATTCTCCCCATCACAGAAGAATCTTCCTGGCCATTCCATCTCACCAAGCGCCTGCTCAGACAGTTTTCACTCTGTGTTACCCCTGAGAAAATGATGCTCTCTCCAGCCTCACTGAATTATTTTTGGTCCATCTGCACCAGCACGTTCTGCCTTTTCCAGGGCAACCTAGCCCCAACTGGCAGAAGTGTAGCTACTCCTGATGGTCCCAACAAGGAGGAAAGGCAAAAGAAATATTCAGATTCCCCATGGATTACAGCACTGTTAAAAAAAAAAAATCCCTTTGTTTCCAGACTGTACTAATCTATTAGGAACCATGGGGCAGAAATACAGAGCAGACTAAAATTCCTTTTACAGAAGAATTCTTAGAAGGAAAAATTGAAAACTAAGCCTCAAATACTCGTTTGAGTTTTAAGGACAATACTTCAGTTCTGGGAAACTGTCACTTTCCACTCAGCATTTTTAATGTGAAAATAATGTTCCTGAAATTGTCACCAATTTCAGCATAGTTGCCGAGAGAGATTTGGCCCTGTATGCAGTCCACAGACTGTGCATGCAGAATTAATAATCTCGTTAACATTACTATATGCAAATGCTCCCAGGATGCAAAGAGAGATTTGTATTTCAGATTAATATTTTATGGGAATTTTGTGTGTACATGATAAATGAATAAATGGAGGGACACAAGGGGACATGCAGAACATGTGCATCATGTGTGAGAACTGCATTAATTCTTAAATGTTTGGAATGGCCACAAGATGGTTAAGGAACAAAAAGATATATTATTGTAATTACAAAGGAGGAGAGAATACGAGAAGAAAAATGAGAGATAAAGGGAGCCGTTTCATGTTACAGTTTCTCCAGCTGCAGAGCTGGCTTGAGAGGTTCTCTGAAAGCTCCTGCCCCCATCTTTTCCACCCTATGCACCTTCCCCTGGCTGCAGATTACCATCCCTTTAATTCTGCCAATTCAACCATTTGCATGTTCAAGCTTTAAACCAGCTCTTAATTACAATATGGAATCACACCCTTAGTCTGCTTGGGCTCTCATTCATTTTCAGCTGCTATATAATGAGGGGCAATACCACATCAAATCTCAGAACTAATACAGTGCTGTGGATATGAAAAAAGAGGCACGTCAGGGAGACTGAGAACAGGTCTCAGAATTTGGGGGTTAAAAAGGAGAGTTATTTGGAGACAACTGTCACTGGTTCCCCACTGTTTCAGCTTCCGGGTCACCCCGTTCCCCACCTCTCCAGTTGTCCTTATTCCATTGAAGTTTTATTGCTACTCTGGAATGACATGAAGCTCTCTCACGCTTTAACTATAAGAAATGTAATATTGTATTTGTCCAAAAACCTACATGAGTAAAAGAAGATCCCTGAGGGGATATTATTAACTGCCTGCTACTTATCATTGATGGTTATTCTCTGAGACAACTCTCCTGTTTAATCTTTATGCTCTCGACAATAACCCTTCTCTCTTTTTGATCAAGTGTTTAATTTTCTTGAAAGATTTTCTCCGACTTTAGTTATTATTGAAGGGGATTTTAATTTTACCCCAACTCTTTAATGCCTAAATCTTGCATATCCACTATTTCAAATAGGGGTATTTCAGTTACTCTAAGTAAATAGTTCAAGGATTTGGTCTTGATAGGTAGCTGTAAAATTTCAAATCAAAACAAAATTGAAATTGCAGTTTCTTTTCCACTTCAGAATAGAGTTTTTAGTCTCCCTCAGTGACCTGTCAGTGTATTGGAATAAGAAGTGGATACTGCTAGACTGCTACAGAGCATACTCCCATGTCAGCAGAGTTTCATCAGCATGAGTGGCAGCCCTGTATGTGAAATCAGTTAGCTGGTTATTTCATCTGCAGCTGATCAAAGATAAACAAGACAAAAAAGACAAACAAAGGGAAGCAGTGATGTAGAATGTATTCTTACTTTCCTAGTCTCCATAGGCAATATTATTGCTAAATTTCCTCTAATTGTTTATAGTAGAACTTTAAAGCATAACAGGAGAGAAAAATAAAGAAAAAACCAGTAGAGGTTCAGCAGAGAGCAAAGCCCAGAAACCCTTGAAACCTGCTTGCTTCCCCTTCTCACACGCATCCTCAATCCTTCCCCATTGTCACTGTATCTCCACAGCGCAGTGGAAGTCAAAATCATGGGTAAGTATCTAATAATATAATAGTTACATTTAGGGCAGCCCATACAGTAGGGAAAGATTGCACCATAAGACTGAGAGGTCTTTTTGGGAGGCTTGTTTTGTTTTGGCATACTGGGCACTACCGTTTCCAATGACCTTGTTGTCCACAATAATTACAACAGTTTACAAAAGTCTCCTGTTCCTGGAGCCAATAAATTATTAGATTGGGCCCACGATTTTGCCACTCTAGTCTGTATTCCCAATATTGGCTTATTGTCTTTGCTTGTGTGATCTGAACATGTGTGAGTGGAAGCACAGAGCCTCGGTCTGCTCCCTCCCATGCAGCTGCTCTCCTTTCCTGGTTCCCAGGTTCAAAATGGGAGCCTGGCACAATCTTTCTGTGGCTGAAGCCTGAAGCAAGATGGTCATTCACTCATCCTCCTCGCCTCTTTTCCACAATAACTCATCCTCACGGCTACCCTCCCTCCCACCATGGACTTGCTCACAGGATGCAGAGAGGTGCCAGGACCTGCGTAGGACACAGCTGCTCCATGACCAGGAATTCAGGTGAGGAAAAGACTAGACTGAAAGTGAGCAGGGCCAAACACCTAGTTAGCAGACACTAGAATAGGCAGATCTAAATCTATATATCTGAGCCTTAAGTTTCCCCATCTTTAAAACAACGTTGAAATACTTCCCTATTTCTCAAGAAAGTTACTAGGGTTAATAAATTAATTAATGCTTACATAACACCATATTGTCAGAAAAATCTTTTCCCTAAATCAACATGTTTTCAAATATTTCAGTTGATGACAGAAATTAATTTTACAAACAGGTACAACACAGACTACAAATGGTGGCTAATAATCTCAAGATGATCCCCTTAAGATTGCTCTCATATTGCAAAATATTGCAGAGTGAGTATTTATTTCCCCTGTTGCATTTCTGTTGAGGCAGTTGGACTCAGCAGCCCTATTTGCTTCCTCAGCATCTGATGCCAGAGTACACAAGCAGTACGGGTAGAAAGAACGCAGCAAGAGAGAGATGTAATCACCAAAGAAATGGAGCAACAGACTTAAAAAGAGCATGATTCTCACAGCAGGTCAGCAGAAGTGGCAGCTGTGCATTTCTGGGCTAGCACCAAGTGTCCACTACCATCTTACAAGAGACTTGTGGCTTTAGATTTTATTCCTGTTGACTGAAATACATAAATATTTTCTAACAGTACCATTGCTTTTCAGAAAGCACTGGTTCAGCCCCAGCATAGGACAAACTTTCTCCAATACTTCATTTTTCTAATCTCCAAGGCTCAAACAAGAGATGTGTGGAGAATCTTTGTGTGCTGCCCTTCACACTTGCATTCAAATCTTCCCTGCTTAATGAGCCATGGGCTGTTGCTCTGAAACAGAGGACATTAACAGTTCAGAAAAAATAAACCCCTGCAGATTAATCACCTGGCTTCTTCATGGGCCCAAGTCCAATCAGCAGACAGTGTGAAAGCAGAATATCTCTGTATACACTGCCTGACTGATAAGCATATTAGCTGATCGCTACGCTTGGCTTTGACAAGCATATAGCATATGAGTCTTATTTCGTTGTTTATTTCAAATGAATACCAGAGGTCTCCAAATGTCACTATATTCACAGAAACGAACAACTGTGCAGCCATTACATGATTCTCTTAGCATTCCCCCCTTCTCTGTGCCAGTGAAATAATATCTATTTCATGCTTCTTGATTTTTAAAGTGAATGTTTTATTGCTTTCTGAACAGCACTTAACTGCTAGGTATCACTTCTGAGTCCAGCATGCAAAGACAAGGATCTCAATTCATCTTGAGAACCACACTTTGCTAGAAACTGGCCACTGACTAATGGTATTCCTGGTCCTTGGTAAACCGCTAATAGCTTTATTGTTACTTAGCCTGACCACTCCATTTTAGTACAGGAGGGATAGTATGAAAAGGAAACAGGATTAAGTGTTGGCCAAAAGGATGGCAAACCCATCAAAAGTCCTTTGCCAAACCTTGAACATAGCATAGACAAGACACAGCGCTTAATTTTCTGGAAACACAGAGAAAGGAAACAGCCAAACAACCAGTTGTGCTGTCAGCACAATTTCCCCCATCCCACAGCAAAGTAGGCTCAGAAAAGACAAATGGGATATGGCATTAAACAGTTAAACAGACCTGAACTGCTCCAATTTATGTAATGACAGTACCCTCCCATCACCATAACCCACCTCTTCACCCCTGCCCGCCCCAGCTCTCCATGGTTCAGGAGACTTTTTGAACAGAGTGATTCTAGCATAACATGAAGGAAATACCAGCTCTATCTTTTGATCGTTTCTTATTCATCTCCTTTCTCTTGTTGGGTCAAATCTCAGTCCCACTGAACTCCTGATTTAGCCTATTAGCAGGGAACGGTGAACCCCCATCCTCATTTCTTTCCTTCACATATCTACTAGCTTGTTTCCCATGTTTCCATTTTTATAGCCCTTAGAGGCAACGGGAGTGTGCTGCTTTGATTGCCTTTACCTTATCCTTCCTATAGGTCATGCAGGTCAGTGGCATACCTGGAATAAACTGGGACTGTTATTTCAACCGTCAGTCACACTTCAGCTGGAAGGCAGAGTCCCGTTAGCCGGGAGATTGAAGCGCTGCAGAGCAAAGCAGAGGACAGTAGCGTCTTTGATGGCAACTGTGTGCTTCAACTCCCGCCTGTTAACAGGTATCCATGGGCACCGCTGTTCCCCTGGCTCCGTTTTCCTTTGATCATGTTGTGCTGCTATTGGAGCATTTCAGTAAACAGGGCTCAGAGCAGGGTGTATGTGCCCCTGTGACCATGCACCACAGGCTAGATCCTCCACAGATTGGAAGTCAAAAAAAGTTGTGGTGTTTTCCTGAGCTGAGGATTTGGCTCTATATTCTTATTGTTCCTCTGCCACCAATCAGGGCCTCATCAAGCAAGATGCTGAGCAGTGTTTGATTAAGACCAGTGTGAATGGAGTACACACAGCACCACAGATTCCCCAGAAATGGTCCTTTACAAAGAACCACTGGATGCTACAAAATTAGCCACGTGTGGAGACCCCATAAATACAATGGCGCTTCAAACTGGACCTCTTTGTAGACCTTCAGCCTGTGCTGGGGTCACAAGGCCTGGATTTGGGCATGTTAATTCATCACTTCTTCAAAGAGGCAAAAAAACTGCTGAGAGGGATGCAAACATGTTTGCTTTATGATGACGCACAAAGACCCTGCCTGGAGTCTCCCAAACAAGCCTTCCCTTTCCTTTTGTGGCATGCGAACAGTGCACACTACATGCTTTAAATGGGATTCAAGTCACTTTTTTCATTGCTACTAGAGCAGGTACTGCTGGTGATAAAAGCAACTGTCTCAGAAGAGCAGGTATGACATCTGGTACATAGCACCAAAAATAAATCTTTAACTTCCTCTCATACCTGCCAAACCTGTTCCAAGGAAACAAACCTGGGAAATATTACAAATACACACTTCTCTCTGATTTCAAAGGAAGAACTGACCTATTTTTTCTTTGTCCATTTTAAACATTTCCTATGACAAGATCAGTTTGCTAAAACAATGGGCTATGTTTGGAATAACCACAATCATAAAAGAAAATTGCATGCACATGAAAAAGGCAAGTGGCCTGATGTTTGCATTGGAGGTAATTCACGCTAATACCGCTATTTATAGTGCAGCAGCACCTTAGGGACCCAGTCATGCTCAGCACACCTACTTGGTAAGCACTATACAAACATGAAATCTGATAGTCTCTCCCCTGTAGCGCACTCATACTTGTGATTTATGGAAACTGGTTGTGTAACGCCATACAATTTGGGAGTGGTGCTTTGTTAAATTATTTACTCTGGTCATATTTGTGTAATAAGTATTTTCCATATCTTTTCAATAGCTGACCTGGCTTACAAGAAGACAAGAGATTTGTGCATTGGTGAAGATGACCTACTTATATCAGGAACAATTAAAGACCCACTTCCTATTTACAAGCTTGACTAAGGAACCACACACACAAAAAAATCAAATTGAAGAAGCCAGGAAATGTTTCTCAGTGCTACAATTCTGGTCATATGGGAGGGTCTGGGGGGGGTGTGGGGGAATCAAAAAAGGAAGTGCTTGTGATTCATTATTAGCAATGTAAATAGGACACATTTGGAGGCTGTCACCATCCTGATCGCTCATCTGCTTTTATTAGTCCTCATTCTTTATTCTTACTGTCTTTGGTTTTCTGCACTTGTCGTTAAAGTTAGTTATGTTATAGGCATCTGTTTAGCATATTCTATATGAAAATGCAAATGGAGATGAAAAACAGTAAAATAAATATATGCAGCTTCCCTGTCATGTATATATTTGACTGTAGCATGTCAAATACAAAAGAATTATCACTTCGAAAGTCTGCTTGTTCATTAGGTGCATTACTTTTTTACCAGCAGATGGCAGTTTACCATTATTTTAAATATGTTCTTTTGTTAATATCAGATGTTTTCAAGTTCTAAGTGGTTGGTAAAAAGCCTTGAGCTCACTTCAAAGTTAATTTTTAATTCAATTTCCTTCTGCATCATCCCCTCTAGAAAAAATAATCAGGACTGAGCTATTTGTTTCAGTTTATAGCCCTGCTGTTGACCAAGGCTAAACATTATCTACATAGAGTTACCAGACAGCAAGTTCATCCAGCACCAGTGGGTATTATATCCAGCCTCAAACACTCACTGCTGCTACCAGCCCCCTGAGGCACACTGTACACTACCCAATTCCCAGTCTGTGCTTGGGGAGTTGCACACAACATTATTAACACTAGTAGCAAGGGCAACATGAAGGATGTGACTCTGTACAAAGGGGCCAGTGGTTTATTTACTGCTGTGTTGCTTGGACACTGCCTGAATTTTAGGTAACAAAGAGTTAAAACTACCATCCGGGCAATGCTGCGCTGCCTCCTGCATTGCAGCCGAGGAGGACCAAGGGCACAGGGAGCCTGTGCCAGGAGATTCAGCCTGCAGGGCGCTTTCAGAAATCCTGCTGCTACCCAAGGCCACGCAACTACAAGACCATCTTCCCGGGCCTAACACAAGGCTGAGAATGAGAGCTTTCCTACCGAAAACCTCCAGCAGGGAGCACAAGCAAAATGAAGGGATGGGTCTGTCAGTCCAACCCTGCTTTAACGCCTGGGCACAGATTTACCCTGGGCATCACCTGACATGTGCAGCCCTCACAGGCACAGCAGTGCCAACCGCATCCTAAAACCAGGCACCGGGGAGAGACTCACGGCACCAAGAGCCTTGCTCCCCACCGACCCTGTGGTGACATTGCTCAGTCTGTGTGAGCCCATCTTCCCTTCCTGCCCCAACAACCCCCTCCTTTGTGTCAATACCGGCATTCAGGCTGACCCAATGAGGCAATGCGGTAGCTCGCAGTTGGATTTGTTCCCTCATGCAACTCTGCCACCCACCACAGCACACAAATGCTCCTTTTGGCAGCATCAGCTGCAGAGATTTTTGCTGGATTAAAGCAATCATGTGACCCCCGGCTTCTCGCAGGAGCAGCACCAAAATGGCAACAAAGAGCAGAACTCCTCTCACCTTACACCACAGGCGTGCCAGCTCAGCCTTTCACTATGTGATGGTATTTCAGGCACACATCCATTTCTGCCAACTCTCCAGTCACTGAGCACGATGGTGTGTTGAAACAGACTGTACAGAGAGCGGGAAGGAGGAAAGGGCTTCCCTCACCTGCCCACAGGCTGGGGACAGACTGGTTTTGTGGCTGGGCTGGGATTTTGTTAATTTGTTTTTTTTTGTTTTGCTTACATGGCAACCTGCCCTTTCCCTAGGGCTGCACAGGTCCTTTCAAGTCCTGCAACTTTTGAATTTGTGTTCTTTGTATTCTCACACTGAAGTGGCAAACAAGAGATCCAGAGATCATTTTGCATCTGTTAAAGAACTAAACAAAGCTAAAAGTTCCAAAACAAAGAGTACTGACACACACCAGTCTGTAACCTGTCTTGGGAATGCAGCGTTTTCTTTTACAAGCAGTCCCACATGGCCCCTTTCTTAATGATCTGCAGAGAGACTGAGAAATTCATCAGTGGTATTAAATTAGAAGCTGAAAACAACAAAGAGAGCAGATGCGTTATACAAATGGGCAAAAAGAGATGAAAAACACGGGAAGGAGAAAGGAAATGTGACAACATTTGGGGAAAACAGGAGAGCATTATAGTGTGGGGAACAACAGGACACACGTATACATGGTAGCAGGTGCAGATTGACCAGGGGAGATCAAAAATGTACCAAGGGGAACAGTCCAGCAGCAGGGGGGAGAGACTGACTAACAGGTCTTTTCTCTCTAATGCTGAAGATTCCTGAAGATGTGGGACACTGGGTACCCATCCTGGTGAAGACCTCATGGGCAGAGCTGTGCTTATAAAATAACACTGATACAGTTCCAACAGCCTTTTGGTGGAACAAGTAGCAAATGGAAGTATTTATGAATCACATAATGACTTTTTAGCCTTTGATAGTTCCCAATCATATAGCCAGAAAATAGATGCTGATCAACCTCTCTTCCTCATGTGGGCAACTGCATAAGCAAAGCAGATGTCCAAGTGAACCTGACACCATCCTATCAATTTTTGTTTCCATCTAAGAAGTACTTTAAATAACATTCAAAGTAGGTTTAACAACAGTTATTACTGTTTGATTATTGCATTCCTAAGATAATGGATTTTAAAATTGTATTTTCCAGTTGAAGATTAAAGAGCTACTTCTAGGCTTCCTACCTTCTTTAATAAAGTAAGATTCAATCTAGTCTCAAAAGTTGAACATTAATATAGAGGAGATTTGCTGTCATCTTAGGAAGTGTTAGCAGCAATCATTTAGTATTCCCATTACTTTCCCACCCAAACCTCACCTACTCACGTTGAGAAGCAAACTGGATTTCTTATACCCACACGCCACCTTCATCTTGCAGATACTCAGGGATACCTACCACTGTTGGACCCCAGCTTTTCCACTCTGCTTCACAGAGTGAAAGCAGGTTTGTGCCTCAGGGCAGAAGGAGGGCAGCTTTTCACGCCTGTGATGCACAGGTACCACCCCCCCCCCAACCTTCTGAGCAGCCCACACCCCCTCCAGGGAGGTTGCTGCGAACAAAGGAGAATGCTGCTAGCTCACCGCATGGCCAAGGTGCAAATAGCATCTAGGCACATTTGATGCTGTGGTATATACTTGGCATTGGAAAGCAACACATGTTCCTTCAGAGTGCAAGGCAAGAAGGAATCCTTTTAATTGTCAGATCATGCACATCAGCCAGCAATGGAAGTCCATTTAGCTAGCCCTGCATTTCTCTCATACACATTGTCACCTTCACATTGCAGGCACAGAGCCCCAGCACTTGCCTGTGACTACAGCCTGTGTCCCCAAAAACAGGCTTGGATGGAAGAAGAAAGAGAAGAAGCATATCTCTGGGCAGGTGCAGAGCTGGGCCCTCTCAATCTCACCTTGCAGAGCCAAGAACAGATTAGCTCCCAGCCCTGCTGCTGGAGAAAACGGAGGGAAAATCCCAAATGCTGATGAGAATCTGGAACAAAACTATGCCCCATGGATTTTGTCTGAGATACGGCATTGCCTAAATCAGGTCCAATTACCACACAATACAGGATGGAGAATCTCTTAATTCCCCCACAACCTGTCCCAAAGGCTGAGCACTCTTAGCTGCTTCATAATCTTGTGCACTGAGTCATACTAAAAGTTAAATCGGCAGCAGGACTCAGCCTCAGTTTGCCACTCAATGTGCACTACACTGGAAGGAAGGAAGAATTGCAATCCGAGTCTAAAAGCCAGGGTGTGCATTT
Organism: Mycteria americana; assembly: GCF_035582795.1. NCBI lineage: Eukaryota > Metazoa > Chordata > Aves > Ciconiiformes > Ciconiidae > Mycteria > Mycteria americana. The sequence continues at coordinate 51,629,353 of NC_134371.1, read as the reverse complement.
CCTCCCTCTGCTTTCCCCTGGCTTTATGCCAAAAGCAAAGCAGCAACCAGGTGACTTATCTGTTATCAGCACTTTCTATTTTTCCAAGTTTCCTATCAGGGCACAGAGAAGCCATGATGCTGAAGAACTACATTATCTCACTTTGCACCAGATCTTCCACCTCCCTCTGTGACTTACCATGCCAAAATCTTTGCCATTTGAGTGATATGGAAAGCAGGAGATGAAGGCTCAAAATCTGCAATTTTGCCTAGAATATGCAGCAAATGTCTAATCAGAAATTAATGTTTATGAGCTATGTTCCTCTTGTTTCTGCCCCAAAGTATCACTACGGTGTCACTTAGAAGACAAGAAGTGTTGAGGTGAAGTCTCTTAATAGAGAAACATAGCAGAGTACCATGTGGGTAGCAGAAGCAGACTGGAGGCTGACAGTACTAGGCTCTACAGAGACGCCGGCCTGCAGGACAGAACAGAGGAGCCCACAGACAGGAGAGCTTCAAGACATTAAATACCTGGTGGCTGAGAGCTGGTGCAGCTGCAGCAACCAAGAAGGGGTTTGTCTTCATCTGCTGAGCAGGACTGTGGGCTCCTTCCCGGTGGAGGCGGACGTGGGTGGGTCACGTGCAGCTGCGTCCCTGGAGTCCAGCTTCCTGCAGCGTGCTCTGCAGAGGGCAGCAGCTCAGTCAGCGCAGGAACTGAAGCCAGGGAAAAAAACCCGCCTGTCTCACAACACGTCTTACTGTGAGGATGTCCCTGAGCAACATCTCTGCCTTTGCCTGTTGGTTTCTGGGTAGAACTGAGTCCTGGAAATTAGTGTCTCGAACCTGGCACCACAAAATGGAGCTTCCAAGTAATTGGATGCTTATAAAATTGCACTACAATGTGTATAACAAAGTTGGGAATTAAACATATGGCAGAAATTCACAGCATTTGTCTGTGTGTGTAAAGGAGGCCATGTTCCATCAGAAGCCAACCTATGATTAAAACCAGGAACAAAGCAAGGCCTGAGCACCTACAGAATGGAGAATACCCTCAAATGAAGCAAACAGCTGAAACAAAAAGAACCATTAGAGTCAAATCCCCTTTCACCTCCTAGCAGTATGTAAAAACGTGAAGGCCAAACTTAGGCAGAACTGTTGGTTTTGTGGCAAGTTTTCTCTGACTAAGAACTTGTGGTTTTAGTCCAGCATCTGAGGAGATCTTTGGACAAGCTGCACACTGCTATGTACTCTGCAGTTCTTCTACTTGGCTGGAGCGTGGGACAAACGCAAGACTAATTCTTCAGCCAGGACTCATCTACTGTGGCAAATATGATGAATTAAGAATACACTCACTAGGTCAGTGTGCCCTATAAATTACAAGTGTTGCAAGGGTTACTAACAAAAGAAATTGCAGGATATACTGAGTTTCACTTACAGCTTGTACACTGAAAGTAAGGATCCTTACCCAGGAGTGAATTTTGCTCAATGAAACTCAAAGTTTAAGTAAATGCAAATAGCCTACACTGAAAATGTGAAAAATAAACAAAATATCATTTAATTTAATTTGAGCGCCCAAGCAAGTCATTCGCAAGTCTGTTTAATGTTTAGGAAGAAAAAGCCTTAGTTCAGTCTCTACAAATGGTTTTAGTTACTTCTGTGACTCTCCATCTCTTGAGGATAATCTACTCCTAATAAGGACAATTGCTTAGATTTATTACCCCACTGAGGTCTTGTTAAACATCTAACAAAAATCCTATTTCAATGAAAAGGACAATAGAATCTTTAAAGTCAGTGCAGAGTTTAATTAAAACCTGAAACAGAATCCATGTCTTTATGCATAAGAAAAGCAAAAACAGATTTCAAAGCTGTTAAACTACATGTAATTGGCATAAACTACCCATTGAGCCAAAGCAAAAAAAAAAGTAGGCTATCGTATGGAAATTGGAGTCTATTAATAAATAACAAACCTGATACATGTGCACAGCTCCGTATTTTTGCATGCATTTTTTAATTTGCCTAATTTGCTAGGCATATCTTAGAGCAAACATGAGACACACTGGCTGTTAAGTTGAACAAATCCAAAAGGGACAAAAAAAAAGACTGAGTGAAATCAATGCATTAACATGCACCAGCATTTAAAAACGTTTCATAACGTTCCCAAAGAGAGCATGTAAACTGCAGCAGTCTCAGTACAAAACTGCTGTAATCTGTGTTCCCATGTAGTCATTATTCACACATGGGAGTATAGAGTTCCTACAGTCATTTTTCATGCATGAATAGTTTAGAACCCAAAATCACTGACATAAATACACAAGGGGGACCTCCCTTTCGAAAGTTAACATCTTATGAACTCTGAAAGGGAATGTGAAGATAGATACCAGTCCACCTGCTGACACAGCTCTCCTGTAGAGAAGAAGGGTCTGTGTGCAGCCCCCCTGCAACTGCAGGTGCACCCAAGCCTTCCCCAGGCTGAGAGTTGCCACTGGCCACTCGGCCCCCAGCTGCAGAGCCAATCCAGCAAGGTCAGGACAGGACAGAGCAGAGCAAAGTCTTACCACTTCTCCCTTCCCCCCACCGGCATGCAACTGGGGACGCACATGTAGGGACGGGAGGTCAGCCCAACAGCTGCTCTGAGCATGCAGTTTCCTTTTCAGGAGATAATAAATTCTGAGACAAAAAAAAAAAAAAATCCTATAACCTATTTCTGCATTAAAGAAAAGGCACTTTTCCTTCTCTGCTTTTCCACATGATAAAGGATGATCGGCTGGCTGGGGGCAGGCAGACACACAGATGGGCTCTGCACAGAGAGGAAATGCACACGAAGACAGTTCTGTGCAGCAGCAGTGACTGTAATGCAGCGGCTGGAAAAGGAGGTGACAAAATGGTGGCCCTCCCCTCCTGGCTGGCTGTGTTTGCACCCGATCGGCGAGAATGACAAAGCAAAACAAGTCATCAGGGAACTCCCGCTCTGAGGTGGGTCACACGACTCCCTTGTCTGCAAAAACCCTGAGAGGATGGTATGTTAACCTTCCCTCTGCAGCATGTCAGTCCTTTATTTAATGATTCAATCAATTCTGTTAAAACGCATTTCAAGGCCACAGTTTAAGTGGCCATCTTGCTACTTAGGCCTTTCCTCACTTAAAATTACAGCTCTTACCAGTGGTATAGTATAGTCAGCACCTTTGCTTTTAAATTGCATTTTTGTACGAGTGACCCCTGGCACTATGTCTGACTTGGGCAGCAGTTGCTCAATGTATCAGAAGGGCTAAAAACCATCTCAACAGCCACCTGCATTAACCGATTCCCAGCTCACCTCTCACGGCCTTCTGTGACTGAATCGGTGGGATGGTGTCTTTTCCAGTATTTAGGGCCCCTTGTTTTAAGTCCACAAAAACCTGCCTAAGGCCAGCTGTGCGCCCAGGCAGCCTGTCCCTCAGAGGCCTGGGAGGCAGCGGTGGCAGCCCAGGGTGCCTGCCGGCAAGTCTCTGTGGCGCCCCTTCCCACTGAGAGCTCTGCCGTCTCGCACTGCGGTGACCTGAGAGGCCTTTGGATAAATACAGTGAAATACACCGTGGTTCGGTTACAACACGAGCTTGCAATACCTCAAACTCACCTTGCACCCGGTGCTACTAACACCAAGGCGGAGGGCACGGTAACGCGCGAGTGCCATCGGTTAATTTAACCCAACAGCGGGACTGAGGCACGCACCCCGCCCCGGGCCGGGCCGGCGGCCCGCTGGCAGGCAGGGAGGAAGATGGCGGCCGCCCCGGGCCCCGCCCGCCGAGCGCCAGGCCGGGCCCGCCCGTCTCCATGGCGACGGCGGCGAGACAGGGGGCTCAAGGAAACGGCGCGCGGCGCCGACGCCCCCGCCGCAGGCGAGCGGCCTGCGCTAGGCCCGGCCCGGCCCGGCCCCCCGCGGCGGGGGCAAGAACCCCGGAACCCGCCCCCGGCCCCCGCACCCGCGCGGGGAGCGGTTGTCTGGCAGCGCGCGGCCCGGCAGCGCCCTTGAGCGCCCGGTTGTATGCAGGGAGGGGACGGCGCAGCATCGCCGTGATAAACGGCGGCTCGTTTCCGCGTGCAGTTTTTGCAAGGCAGACGGGCGATTCCTCCATGTGCCTCAGGCCGGCGATTGTGAGCGCAATTACGGCGGGGAAACGTCCGATATGAGGCCTGTGTGAAAACCGTATTAAAACACTTAGCGTGCGGTGCATCCTGGGGGTTGTATTCCTCGATGGCCTTTTTAAAGAAATACGTTCTGAAACCTCTTGTCAGAGCCTGTGCGAAGGCACAGATGTTTACAGATGTTAGCCAGTACTTGAAATTACATTACCGATTCCACTTGGTGGCAAAGAGCTCATTTCCCATTCCATCCGCATAGCAACTGGCAATGTAAATTTAATGCTGCCCTTTTTTCAGCTCTTTCGCTAGAGATACAAAACCCAGCGCAGTTTCAAGGCAATGTGGAAGGCTGTGAAGCTGGGGTGAAATCCTGGAGCATCCCAAGCACTTTCAACCTCCTCTATAGCTAACAAGCAGAACTACATCTTGGTGACTTACTACGAAGCTACAAATAAAAAATACAATTGAAAGACATTAATAGCTGCCAATGGCAATTCCAAGCAGGATTTAGGATCTCTGTTTTATTAATGTTATGTAGTTCACTTGTCATGTACATGAAACAAAGGCTATTTTCCAATTTAAGGATGAGTGAAATACAACTGTGAAAGATAACATTTTAGTCTGCTTTGCTCTTTGCACGCGTGCACTTTTTTCTAGCAATAACAGCATTACTAAGAGATGAGACAAGCTTCTCAAGGCAGGGGGGGAGGTGGAGATTACTCACACATTTGTTTTAACTAATTTCACACAACAACCCTACAGAACGACTGGATTGGCACAACAGCTGGGTGGCACAGGGCAGGAGCGGAGCTCAGCAGCATCCACAAGCCTTTCTGCCAGAACATGCTTACCACAGAATTGCACTCTCAGTGAGTACTTTCATTACTGGTTAGGTTCCTGTGTCTTCAGAAGCACGTTCCAGTCACACTAACTTCCAAAAATGCCTGGCCAGTCAGCACAACCTTGTCTAGCAGTAGAAAACATGGCATCTGCATAAAGTTTGTCCATAGGAGAGACAGGGCAAAATACAGACAATGAAGGTGAGGAACGTCCCTAACTTAACATGTCTACGTTGCTCCAGCAGCCTCAGTAATTAATGTAAGCAACAGATGATTTCTTTAGGAATGTGCCTCTGAAGGAGGCAATACTTTGTCCAGTATTTCTTCCTCCTGTTGTTTTTTTAGTTACAAGATGAATTGAATTAAAAGTGTTAGGCCAGATGTCCCACTCCCACATTAAAAGTTATGGGACTTTTTTGTAAAAACACGTCTATGAGAGGCTTCCTTAGTAATCTTACCCTGTTGGGGGAATGGATTGTTGTCTTTGTCCCAGGGCAAGCTGCTCTGAGGAGGCTGATGCCGGACACATGGCTGCTCTGTGTGCCTTCCCTGATCCAGAGCCCTGCAACTCTCCTTGCAGGCCTGTATCATGATGTTTCCATGTCTGACACCAGCTCTACCTATGGCAATCAGAGGTTTTTCAGTGAATATTTATGCAGCTACAGCACCTGACACTGTCTCAGCCTAGCACTTCCAGAACATATAAAGGGTATGGAGGAATACAGATAAAGTAGTTCCTTCTGTGCATCATCCCACCCCAGAAAAGGAAATGATTTCTCACAGGGCTTCAAGTAATCAAAAGGGGTGGCCTATAATTAACTGGGGCCACAAGTACAAACGTTTTGATAGTTACCTCAATGGATAGGTAAATGTTTCAGTGCTAACACCTGAAACCTTGAAATTGGATGACACATTTTAAAACCAGCCTCCGAGTGACTGACAACCCTAAGGAGAATATATAGCTACTCTGGAAAGCGTTAATGCAGATTAAATCCAGTCAATAGCAGAAGTCAGAGTTACTCATAAACTCTTCTGGTCCTCAGATCTGCTCTTCCAGAAGAAAAGCACTTTAAGAACGTGACAGACACCTTGCTTTTGAGCACACTCCAGCAGACTTCGGTAGAGCTCATACATACCTGAGTGAGCAGGAGTTCACTCAAGTGAGTGAACAGGCCTGTCCCACATCTGTTACAACTCACCCACTTGCAGAACCAGCACCCAATTATCTCTGTAAAGCTAAAACCAACCAACAAAAGCTAAAACCAACCAAACAAAACCAGAAAAAGGCAAGGTTTAAGAGTAGTTAGCTCTTTTTGATCCTATCTGCAGGGACCCTGAATTAGCAATTGTCTTTAGGTAGAAGCTTTTCCTTCTGATAAACACACCCACAGAATCCAGATTTCTAAGAGCAGGTGTTATTAGAATGGCAGGACAGAATTATTCTTTAAATCATGAGAAGTCTGTTCTGTTGGAGAGCTAGATTAAATAGAAAAGCTTGAAAATTAATCTCCCCATTGTGTCACTGCAGGGTAAAGCTTTCTTTCCAGTCTTACTTCCAATCTGAAAATTTCCAAATGGTTCACAGAGCACCACAGACACCACTCAGCCTGCTCTATGGAACTGTCCTTTCTCCTGTCACTTCTAAAGCTTGGCTCTGTCCCGCAACCAAAATCCCAGCTCCTCCACAATACTGCCTACAAGATCTTGGCTCGCTGCATTTCCCTTCTCTACCCCACTTGGGAGTGCCAGATGTCCCCATCCCCGAGCACTGCTCGGTTCCTCTCAGAGGAAGAGACATCTGCCTCTTCCCCCAGTAACCCAGAATGCAGGAGGCATACAGGCACCCTCCTTGCAGCCTTCTTCATCCCCTGCAAAAGTCCCAGCAACAGAGTATAACAGGCAGTACTTCTGCAGTGAACTAAATGTTCATCACAGACACAAGCAGGGGAAGATCCAGGACAGCGGTTAACATGAGGAACAACTGAAGAGGGACTTGGGTTTTTACTTTGAGACAATCCTTTTTGTTTACACAGACTGTAGAAAAGTCAAGTTTTCTTGAGCATAGTTGTTTTTAAAAAGCAGGAGGTATTTTCTTTGCTCAAAATTCAAAGGGACACTCAACTGCACTAAACATAAACATGCTTTTAGCATTTTCTTAGGCAAGCTTCTTCTACTATCACTATGACTAGTCCTATCTTACTGTTACCTTCCCCCCGTTACTTACTAGTGCCGCATTTCATACGCATGTAGATGCAGATACACCCATCTACTAAAACAAAATGCAACAAAGGCTCTACCCAACTTTGGACCTGCTTAAACTGATAGTGAAGCCACATGGTACAGTAGAACTACCTATAAGTATTCTCAAGAAAATATAATTAAACAAAACACCAAAACTAGAAAAAAAATTATAGCAGGTTCTCTAAGTGTTCAGACAAGAACTTAAAGTAATACCTTGTTTCTTTTCAGGTTACCATTTGTTTTGCACTATATTTAAATACTGAAGAATGCTGGCAGGAAAGATGTTTATGTTGTTATTCTTCTAGTGCTTCTCTAGGCACCATAAGACGGTCATTCGCCAGCAAAACTTCTGCAGAGGTAGGCTCTGGTGATAGAATGCATTTAAAAATGATGGCCAGATGGTGGCACAGTAAACGCCCTTCTTTTGAAGGGCCGTACGTGTCTATTAGAAATATTCCTTGTTCCATATGCATATAACAGAGGATTAGACACATACACTCCTCGCATAGAACCACCACCTCCCACAACACATGTCAGCAGAGTATTTACTACCAAATCCAGAAGGAGTTTGTGATTCTAACATTGTCCCCATTAATGAGAAAAATGTCACTATACAAAAGCTCTTTTTTTTTTTCCTCCTTCTTATCAAATCCTTCAAACAGCTGATAACTAGCTTTTATAGATTGGAGAGTCAGATAGAATTCTGAATCTATTATTTTACTAAAACCCCAGGGGTCAACTTATCACCTGAAAACCATTTTACATGGACAATTTGACTTTCATGTGGAGTGTCAGAACATACCCTAGATGGAAATCTAAGATAAATTATATGGAATACTGCCTTCTTTGTGCTGAAATTTATCGGTCCCACACTACAATAATTTTGAAAATTGTATCCCTTAAGCTACAGTGCCGAGATATTATTAACTGCTTGACTGAAAGAGCAGTTCTGATTGGCTGCTATAAAGTCCATGGACAGAGACTAATTTCTATTGAACCACATCCTTATCTGAAGCTGTTTTCCACCATTCCAAGATGCCAACTTTATTTTCTTCCAGAACACACTGCCCATGTTATTACTATCATCCTCAGTATGCACTGTCATTTTGGTAAATCTGTTCCGGAAGCTAAGAATGCATCTAAGCTTCTGCTAATATGGTTGCCTGAGACTATCGCACCCGAGAGAAGGGGAGGGAGAGAGATCCACTTGTACCTCTTATCTTCCTAATACAGGTTATTTTCCTCACTAAGCAAGCCTCCAGTCTCTGAAACGCACCTCTGTGAAATGCACAAGATAAAGAGATCCGTTTCGTTCCCCACACTTTCTTAATCACTTCTACTGCCATACTTTTGAAATAAAATTATTTGATAATGTGTTGATGCTTTGGTGAATGCTCCCTTTACATCTATCAGTACAATTTTTAGAAACCACCCAACTGACCTCAGTGCCTAAAAATCTTTATAATTGAGGATATACTGAAAATGTTAATGATGCAGCTGCTGGGTGACTATTCTTTGAGTAGAAATTCCCAGCTAGGCAGAGAAACCTCCTCTAGGCATAACATGTAGGACACAAGAATAGAGCCCTGGGATAAAAGACGTTCATTTCCTGTACCCAGTAACCTAATAAGTCTGGACTACAACAGCTAAAATATTACACCACAACCAGAAAAAAATAAATCTGAATCCTAGTAATTAAATCTACTGCCTCACTTTCATTCAGACAAATTAATAGCCTTTATAAACCAAAAGAAATTGCTAAAATGGAAGTTCTGACCTGCATATCCAAGTTTCTAGACAGCACTACTTTAACTTTTTCTTTGCTAAACAGTATCACGCCTCTCTCTTCAAGAGGCATTCAGACTAATGACAATTCACTGTGGCCAGTCAATCCCTCTGAACAGACAACCCATCACTTCTGGCAGCGGCATTCAGCTCAGTAAGGCCTTTGTGAAGCAGGGATTTGAAAACCAAGCTTTGGCAGGTCTCTTCCAAACCCTTTACTGCCTGGCTCTCCAACATCTTTCCTTTATGTTAGGATATATCTAAGCAGCAGCAGGAGCCTGTCAATAAACAAACACTCCATTGCAAAGTCACAGTCACAGCCATTCAGGGAGGGGAGTGGCTAGCTGTTGACTGGAACCCTGTGTTCGCTTTCTCTCACGCTAGCGGACTTCCCAAGGGTATTCCTCAAGGATCTGGGGGGGCTCTGCCAGCTTGCCTGGGAGCAGCAGGGACTGTTCTGTGGAGCTTGGCTTTGCTTGGTGCCTAAGCTCTGCATGAGTATCGGTGCCGAAGCCATGCTCAACAGCGTAACATCTGAGTTCAGCCATTAGATGACTACTACACTGAAGAGAGTTCATTATTAAAATAATCTAGAGTTAAACTTCTACTGAAATAAATATTGTATTTTAGAGAATTTGTGCAGTGAGCTGCAACAACTGGGATAAAATGGCATATGTAGCTTTAGCTTTGAAACACTTGGATTTTGTTTTGGCCAAGCATCTCAATTGGTCAGTGGTGGCCTACGTCAGGCAGAAATTTTAGAAGCATGAACTTATCTTTAATAGAAAAGATAACCCGAGGAAACTATTTAGGACAGGAAAAATAAAATCCTTGTGTCTGCTTTAATTATATCTTACCATTTATTAAAGTGACTAGAGCAAGTTAGTAGAACTTTTTCTGTCTTACCCAAACAATAGGAATTCCCTCGCATCACGAGTTCACAGTACTGAAGATAAGGAAAAGCGCCAAGTTTGGAGTTGCCCACTTGTATTGATAAATATTCTGAGCCATTTTAAGTGCTTAAACTGTTGAGACAAATGTTTTGGAATCTATTTCTACAAATGATAGCTTAATTAGCTCAAAAGAAGAAATTCACAATTTCATAGTGGGCACAACTGCTAGAGCCTGAATCTAGCTGGAAGTGTGATCAGGTACCAACATGCAGCAGCTTAAAAAAAGTTACACAAGCTGACCTTAATATGTGTGACTATCAGGTTTTCACTGTAGAAATATATATTTTTCAATATCCTTTTCTGAGCAGAAATCATGTCATTTATATGCAAATCAGACTATATTCTGCAGCTGTTTCTTCTGTGCTGAAGCCATGGGAATTATTTGCACTTAATAAAGCCTCATAAATAGGCTTTGCCTCTTAAGTGGGTGGGGGAGCAGCAAATATATCATAGCCATTTACAGTTACAAGCATCTTTTTATTTTGAAAGTTATATGCATCCTTTAATAGGAAGTTTCACAGTTACAAAAGAAACATTGTTTCATTTATATAAACAAAATACCCTTACAGCCTTCAAAACAAAATGTTTTGCATTTTCCCCTACGCTCAGCTATCTAAAATGTAGAAATTGCCATGTAGCATCAATCAAAAGGACAGTCTGTATCATCATTACATGCTAGCTCCACGTAGTGTATGTTAAATACAGGAAGAAATTCTTTGCTATTGTATCTAGGCACTTTTATTATACTTGAAAGATATTATACTTATTATACCTTCTTTATACAAAGTATGTCCACCCAGTATAATCTACTGCATTTCTGCAAAACGCACAACGTTTTCACACAGCACCAATCAGATGTGCCCCTCAAGTCCTGGCACATGGAAGCAATCAATTTAAAAACCACAGGAGGACAAGACTCAGGAACACTCAAAGCACATCCCACAAAACCAGAACGAAAGTGTAGTGTTTTAGTGTGGTAGGCAGCATACTAAAGCGAATTGGGAAACAACGCTCCCTAACTGGTATCAACTGTCTGGACTGGGACCTCTTGTTAAGAACAGGACATGCAGTGCGGGACTGTGGGTTAGCAGTAGCACAGCTATTCCAGTCACTTCACCACCACAGGGAAGAGCAACAGTGATCAGCACTGCCTAAAGACAGGGGACAAAAGGGCCCCAGGGCCCCTATCGCTTCAGAGGACGCAGTCCTTACCCCAGCCCACTCCATCTGAAATACCTGTCAAGAACACATGGAGACCAAGAGTTACAACGCTGGGAGAAAAGTGAGGGCTTGGACAGATACAACTTTCTCTCATACAGGTTTAATGAACAAATACAGAAACGTGGTTCAACTGGGGTGGCCCTTATCTCAGCTGAACAGTGCCAGCCAGTCAGCCCCTGCCCTTTTTCCTATCTGATTTTTTTCACGCTAAACTTCATCACTGCAAGCTATCAGCACACTGTGCGTGCCTCAGTCAGTTCTCATGTAAGCCTTCAATAAATTCAGTATGTTGTTGGTCCTCCGCAGGATGTGAATTTTACCCTGACTAGTACTTCCTTTTCTATTTTGTTGTTAAGCAAAGGAGCTAGGAAAAAAAAAAAAAAAAAAAAAAAAAAAAACAAAAAACGCAGGCATTCATGGATCTCATTTCATGGATATAATTTAAAGATTCTGTCAGTAAAACAATTGACATGGTACTGCTCTCTTGCTTCTACATAAGAAGCAGGAGGGGCAACATAAAGAGGTAACGCAAAATACCCTTTCTTTTAGAGGAGGTACCACTGATTCCTTAGAGAAGGAATCACAGAGAAGGAACCACTTAGAGGAGGTACCACTGATGCCTTAGAGAGGTATCATTTGTGCTCTACAAAATGACCGATTTTAACTATTTTTCAGGTGCATATTGGTTCCATATGGTGACTTCTGTTCACTCTTTATCAGTATGCTGACTGCCTTTAAGAGCACCAACTTTTATACCTCACGTAGATATACCTTCACAGAATAGTTAAGTAAAAATACACCCAAATAACAGGAGTCTGACTTGTCACAACTGTTGTTACTATTTTAACAATTACTGTAATGTTTAACCCTTTGAAGTATTCAAATACATGAACAAAGTCTACGTAATTAAAATGATCATGAGACATACTGCATACAATTAAAATGATGTCACAATACATTTACAGTATTCTATATGCTATAAACGTACCTTATACACAAACATGTCTGGCAACATGTTTAAACACTATACTTTTTCTGCTAACAACTTTTGAAGATCATGGGTTTTGAGAGCATATTGCATTTTCTTCAGGCACAGATACGGTTGACCTCAGTTTATATTTTGAAACCAATATATGTGATAGGACAAGGAAGTAGATAAGGAAGTTGAAGTTAAATTAAAAGCAGGTATGAGCATGTATTTTATTACGGAGAATCAGACAAGTAAGATAGTAAAATCTGACTTCTTGTCACACTGAATTTTCTTTCACTACTCCATTATGGGAAACAGTATTTTTATAATGTAAATTTTATAGAATCACCCCCAAACTAAAGTCTGTGGTATTCTGCTGTATCCCGAAAGAATTACTTATACAATCCCACTGATTCAAACTCAAGCCACCATTTAATGTTACAACTCTATGCAGAATCAAAAACAAGGATCCTTTCAGACTTTAACAATGTTTTTATGTATTTTAGTCTGTATTTTATCTATTGGTAGTAGCTTAGTGAAATTGTCTGACGTTATTGCGTTGAATTTAATTAGTCTGTTTTATCATCTGGGCAGTACCTGAAAAGAAGCTGCATGCAGCAACATTAGTGGAGCACAGCCATCTTTTGCTGTATAGAAATAAGACTATTCAACTTAGAAAAGTTGTCTCCTTATGTGGATAAAAGAACCCAGGCATCTCATGTGCACAAGAAAGGCAATATTCAGTGAGGCTGGCTGTGAATTTACAGCACACCCTCTTCTCCATGGTAACTGTATGTGGTCACTTTCATCATAGGTAATTTGGTGAGTTCCACCAGAGACCAAGTCACCCTACTTACAAAGTGAATCATCTTCTGACAGTGTCTGCCTCTTCCTAGTGTCTACACAGGGAGTCCAGATAAACTAGCTTTATCACTTAAGGCGATTCAGGTAAATGACTACAATTAGACAGCTCTTCGTAGCTATGTCTATACTTACCCTTTGGGGCATGACCTGGGATTTTGGTCCCCTGGTCATTCATATAAAGCATCTGTGGAGCAACACCACTGTTCCTGCCTGAGAGCCATCTGATTTCCATGGAAATCAGAAGATGGTGAGGGGCAGGAGGTAAACTCTGCATTCTTAAATCTTACCATGACACGGAACTGGGACATGACTGGGATGTACATGACTAGGACTGCTGGGCTAAACATAGCAGTAATTCTGAGTTACCTCAGTTTGGAAGTTTAATTAAAAAAAAGTAATTCAGATTTGACTAAGTTTTTCTAATTCTGCAGTTAATTTGCTCTTTCTGCCTGTATTTGTTTTGAAGTATAGTCATTGTGTATCTGCAATTAATTATTGCCATAGAGACGTACTATGGTTATCACTTTTGATCTTTCAATTATTATGATTTGAAAAATGGAACAGTAACAAATGCTACCATATGAAAAGTAATTCCTTCTCCTGAGACAGAGAACACTTCAGCATATAAGGACTTCCAAACTGGTCTTCTGAAACTGATGTAGACTTTGAAGAGTCATAGAGCTAATATGAATAATGAAGCAAAACAACAATGCCAAATAAAGCACTTATGTCTAGAAAAAAGTTTTTGTGCCAGAGGTTCAATATTGCTGTAAAGACATTGCAGTATTGAAAGATTCATATTCTGAAATCTGTGAAATGTTGTCAGCAGCAATAGCACAGTTTTGTAATTTTCCGAGGATGATCTAGGATGCTGATTTCTTGTGAAAAGCAGAGACAGGAAATGATCTTATAAACCATCTGCAAAGTACTCTGAATAGTGTTGAAAGTACTGAAATGCATGTTATCATGTATTCTGACTATGGATCAAATTGGAAATTAAAGCCTTTTAAAAATCAAATGGAAAAATTTGAATACAGTATCAGAAAATTAATCAGCCTGAATCTTAAAGAAACCAAATAATAACTACTGAACTCCTGCACTGGGGAAAACTAAGAGGAAAATAAAAATTTCTTTGAAGTAATAGTCTAAATATAAACCTGCTCCTTTCAACTAACTAAAACCAAGTGGTTATATTTAGACTACACAAAAAATGAAGCAAAAATGGCAATAATGTCAATTACTTTCTAGACATTATAAAAACTACCAAAATATTTCACAGAAAAATGGAAATACACCTTCAGTGTAGAAATAGGGCCAAAAAACATCTCAGAAAGATACTTCCTTAGTACAGAGAAATAAATAGAAGCTTACCTTATTCATTTTTATGAAGACCTAAGCACAATCAACTTCCACTACAGTTGCTACCTCACAGTTCAGAACATTTAAAAGTGCAGAACCTTTTGTCTGCTTCATGCAGACTGGCAGGAAAAAGTGCAGCACCTGCCATCAGAAGCACACCCGGTTTGCAGGTGAGGCCTGAGCAACCAGCAGATGAGTGAGGTTTTGGAAAGTTGTAAGTTGTGTAATCACAAGATTATATAAATGATACCATCACAAGATTATATTAATTGCTTCCTTCCTCTCCTATTTCCATGTTTGAAGCTCAGCTTTGTGTTGCTGTGTAAAACCTTTTGTCAAACTTGAAGAAACTGAGGAACAGCTCGATTAGTTGTTGCAAGCTAAAACCCCAGGGAAAGGCAGGATACAAAGGCAATTAAAGAATGCTATGTAAATATGAACTATAAATTAGGAAAAAAAAAAAGTGTATTTCAAGCAGCAGGGAGAGAGTCAGGTGCTTAAACATCAGCATCAAGTACCATTTTAGATGCCCTAGAGGACCTGGAACCTCTCCATGTGGGAGACCGTGCTCTTCTGGCACAGTAGACGGAGCCGAGGGAAGATTCTCTGGGGCACCTAAAATGACATTTGGCACTCTGCATTCTTAAATCTCACCCTGACAGGGAACTGGGAGGTGACTAGGATGTACATGACTAGGGCTGCTGGGCTAAACATAGTAGTATAGTAATTCAGAGTTACCTCAGTTTGGAAGTTTAATTAAAAAAAAAAAAAAAAAAAAAGGAGACAAAAAGAGATCTGACATACTACTAACTTCCAGATGCAATGAAATATTTGAGGTACAGCAAAGTAAGTTATAAGCTTGGGCCTGCTGGAATTTGCACAGTCAAAAACATATCGAGTGGTGAGTGTTGAGGCTGCTTGTGCTGGGCCATTCTTTCATATGGAGAGTTATACCAGAAAGTAAGTCAAAAGTGTAAGGAAACACTGGAGTCAAGTAAAATGTTATTAGCTGAGAAAAATACAACCAGGTAGTGCAGCAAAACATGGTCGCACTTGGTTGCACCACAAACAGTGTTGCAAGAACAGACAGGTAAGGTCCCATGTGTGATTTTAACATTTTAATTCCACACATTTTGAATAATTAACAGTGAAAATTAACATTCTCTTGGATTTTAGGCAATATCATGTATTTTTTAAACTATTGAACTTGCAAGGTCTACTGTTCAAACACTAGAGCTACAAGAAGATACCAAATCCAATCCTTCGTTGCCTAAATCTGTATGAGGACGCAAAAATGTCCATTTTATGACCTCGGGTGTCAAAGTGAACAGCCAAACACAACTTTAGAATATTGTTTATAGACATTTTACAACTGGTTTGTTGAGAGTCTGGAAACACATTTGCTTGAAGGAAGTTGCACTTTTTTTATGAATGAGTTGATAGTGCTGTCAAAAGGAATATAGTCTAGAATAATTTACCATTCTATTACTTTTACTTGTAAATCTTATTACTTCACAGAATCAGTGCTATGAAAAATTCAGCATTAGATAAACTGAAAGACAAAACCAAAAAGCATTAAGAAACTTCTGAGGAAAGAGTCTTCATTCATTTAAAGAGTACTTGTGAGCAGGGCATGTAATAAACAGCTTACTTTCCCTTATGTGATTTTTACTTTATCTATAAAAGCACCCACAGTTGGAGAACTATTCTCCTTTGACACATTCCAATATTTTTATTTGTAACCCTGAAAATAGCAAGGTCAACGAACAAATATTTAAGCACTTTTCAAAATAAGGTAATACACCTACAATTCCATAAATTAGACATCAATTTTGTTATTATCTACTCTGTGCAGCAATCCAGCTATTGGTAAATAAGTATACAACAGAAATAAAATTATCTTAACTGGATTTTGAAGGCTGCACTCTGTAAGAACGACCATAACTTTTTTTCCCCAGCACTTACAATATATTTTGTTTATATGTTTTACAAAATACCATCAAATATTCCAAGAAAGGGCTTGACATCATTGATTTCATCATCAAGAAGATACCTAATGAAGATTAAGCAAACAAAAAAATTAAATTAGGTATAGTACATCAAAGCCTATGAAATTGAGAACACTATAGAAAGTATAGTCAAGAGATACCAAGAGAAGCAAAATAATTTTTAAGTCTTTTCCTTTCTAAGAAACTTTAATTGCTACTATTATTGTGAAAATTCATCCTTTTAAAATGAATGTTATAAATTAACATATTGCCTAAAGGTCTGTGTTCCATGAAGAACTAAGCACTGGAACACTGAGGCAACAGAAAAACACACAAATTTTATTACCTGGCATCCACTTCTTTTTCCTGTTCTTTTGTGAAAATAAAAAAATCCTCTTTCCTAGTAAATTTAGAAGAGTCTGAGATTATTTTTGAGATCGAAGAACACTGTATGTTTTTCAGCTCTTGTGAAGGATTTGAATGCTTTTTCCCTTGAAAACTGAACTGCAATGTAAATGTTAAGAACTGTATGTGGTTAAAATAACTAACCAAAAGAGAAACTGCCAGATTGTTGAAACTGGCAGATTGTTGTAGTATGTAGTACAGATATTTATATTGATATTACGGTATTTGACAAAGACCAAGCACATGATAAATATAATTATATACTTGGATGACTTGCAGAATTACAATCAAATTGAGTAAATAGTTTTGAAGTCATGCTATATAAAGTAAATTCAAGTCCTAGTTCTTTGTATCATGAATATCACACTGAACACAGGATGCATGCATGTTTGGACAAAACAGAAAAATTGAGAAATTCAGTATGTCCAAACTGATTTATAAGTCAGGTAAGGTAAATATATTTACACATTAAATACTCTAATTATAGGAAATTCTGTTACCGAAATATTTTTACTCACCATATTTATATTTCCACTCTGTACAGATAAATTTACTTTTGGTGTGCTATTAACCACAGAAACAACTGAGTTCTGAATACCGGTCTCCTCTTGTAACGTGCTTAAACTAAAAATATCAAGTTGAAACACTGAAGTATTTTTACAGAAGCACAAAATTATTTACTTTTCAGTTCAGGTTTTTCTATTTATTTCCCTCCACACTTAAATTAAAAAAAATTTCAAATCATTCAACAATTCATACCTTTTAAAAGTTGAAATTTTACTCACTTTTATGAGTGAACAACCTTCTATACATTTAATTATGCAGATACATGTGAAATACAGGCAATATTTTAACTGAATAAAATTCTAGTAAATCATATAATGCTTACTCTTTTGAAATGTCATTTGTGGCTTTGCTTCTTGTATACTGGCAAAGTGGTTCACACTCATCTGGAATTTGAAGGCAGATATTTCCATGTTCCATATAAGAATGAAAGTTTTAAAAACTGAGTCACAAAACAGTCAAACCCCCTTGTAAATATTTTACATAATATGATAAATAATAGTTTGAAAATTATTCAAATGTCTTAACACTTGAAATATTTCCTCTGTGGGTTTTGGGCTAATGTAAAGATAAGCAGAGATAAGCAGTCAGATAAATTAACAAATATGCAGTTGCAGGCCATAAAAAATTTTTTTAGTTATGACTTTTCTCTACTCTTCCTTCTGTATTAGATTTGTCTCAATAAAGGTGACATTCAAGGTAGAGTAATAAACCTGGCAGTCAAGTCAATTAACCAAAAAATTTCAGGTAGTTCTATTCATTGTATACGATAATAAATTATTCTCAAATAATAGCTTGTGAAATAATTTGTATGTAGGAAACCAAGAATTTTGTTAAAATAACCTTACCTAATTCTCTACTGGCAAAGTTGCTAGCAAATATTAATTTCTCATCATCAATCTCATCCCAAACATCATCTCTCAGTTCAAAATCCATATCCAAAGCATCTGAAAAACAAGATCTGCTTTTATCCGTATCAGTCAAGTTATGCATTAAGGATTCTTTAACTTTTTTTTTAATGCTGTATTGGGTTTGCGTGGCAAGGTTTTGGTAGTGGGGGGGCTACAGGGGTGGCTTCTGTGAGAAGCTGCTAGAAGCTTCCCCTATGTCCAATAGAGCCAATGCCAGCCGGCTCCAAGATGGACCTGCCACTGGCCAAGGCCGAGCCCACCAGTGACAGTGGTAGCACCTCTGGGATAACATATTTAAGAAGGGGAAAAAAAAAAAACCTGTGCAACTGCAGCTGGAGAGAGGAGTGAGAATATGTGAGAGAAACAACCCTGCAGACACCAAGGTCAGTGAAGAAGGAGGGGGAGGAGGTGCTCCAGGCGCTGGAGCAGAGATTCCCCTGCAGCCCGTGGTGAAGACCATGGTGAGGCAGGCTGTCCCCTGCAGCCCACGGAGGTTAATGGTGGAGCAGGTATCCCCCTGCAGCCCATGGAGGACCCCACGCCAGAGCAGGTGGATGCCCAAAGGAGGCTGTCACCCCATGGGAAGCCGGTGCTGGAGCAGGCTCCTGGCAGGAGCTGTGCACCCGTGGAGAGAGGAGCCCACGCTGGAGCAGGTTTGCTGGCAGGACTTGTGACCCCATGGGGGACCCACACTGGAGCAGTCTGTTCCTGAAGGACTGCACCCCATGGAAGGGACCCACGCTGAAGCAGTCTGTTCCTAAAGGACTGTACCCTGTGGAAGGGACCCACACTGGAGCAGTTCATGAAGAACTGTAGCCCATGGGAAGCCACATTGGAGAAGTTCATGGAGGACTGTCTCCCGTGGGAGGGACCCCATGCTGGAGCAAGGGAACAGCGTGAGGAGTCCTTCTCCTGAGAAGGAGCGGCAGAGACAACGTGTGATGAACTGACCACAACCCCCATTCCCCTGTGTCACTTGGTGGGGAGGAGGTAGAGAATGTGGGAGTAAAGTTAAGCCTGGGAAGAAGGGAGGGGTGGGAGGAAGGTGTTTTTAAGATTTGGTTTTTTTTCTCATTATCCTAGTCTGATTTGATTGGTAATAAATTAAACTAATTTCCCCAAGTTAAGTCTGTTTTGCCTGTGACAGTAATTGGTGAGTGATCTCCCTGTCCTTATCTTGACCCACGAGCCTTTCATTATATTTTCTCTCCCCTGTCCAGCTGAAGAGGAGGAGTGATAGAGCGACTTTGGTGGGCACCTGGCATCCAGCCAGGGTCAACCCACCACATATGGTATTGTCTCTTGGCTCTTCTCACTCACAAACACTGAATGTTTCCAAGAGAAAGCTGTAATACATTTGTAATGGACAAGTACAACAAAAACTCTTCTGTGTTTTATGACCAGTTGTTCAATCTATTGAAAGGAGAATTGTCACATATGCACTTTTTCCTCGGTGTTATTTTGAGAAAAGTTATCCTCAGTGAAGATTCTAGAAAAACAGGCCTTATACAAATCACTGCAATTTCATTCTTTCCCTTTGTCAGAAGCATTGTTTGATTCCAAATTTAATACTTTTAATTCAGTCCTTTCTTCTCTCTAGAGTTTTCCAAAACACTCTGAATGCTGTCTTCCTCCCATACATCCAATGCCTAAGAACTAGCCATGACAAACACATTTTCAAGCATTGTTGTTAAAATTATTAATTAAAATGTTGTAGTTAATGTTTTAAAATACTTTTGTTCTGGTGCAAAGAAGACTTTCCCGCTTCCTCTCCTACGCTCTTTACCTTTTGTTTGTTGTATTCTCACTTGCCATCACCAGTTCAATTCCCTGTGCTAATTTTTTTCATCTCTCTTCTGCCATACTACCTTCCAGCATCAGACAGTGCTGGAATCTTCATGCTGGTGTCATGGCCCTAATATGCCTAAGAAACCCTGGTCTAGGTCTCCCTTTCAACAGAGGGGGAGCAGGACAGGCTCAACTCAAAAATCCTGTTCCACAGACACTGCCAATACCAGGAAGGCACTGCTATTGTAATTTTGGATGTGCAGTGTCAGCACGGTGCATTATTGCACAGACACACAGACTTTAAATAAATTAGAGGTTTAGGTTATTACAGTTTCACAGTATATTCTTAATTACCTACATTTTTTTTAAATGGAATTGAAAGATACTGTATTACAGATGCAGTTAACCCTATAAAAATCATATGAACTGATGCCTTATTTCATTAGAACTATTTTTGGTGCATTTTTTTAAATACAGCCGGCACAATCAATATGGCCAAGGTTTCTACTACTGTTCAATAGAGATGGCTTTTAGTCAGCAATACCTACTACGTCGCCTTGATCCTGTATGATTTGCCTCAAGATGTTCTTGAACATAGACTATAGCTATACTGGAATACCCATCCGTCTTCCCATGACTTTATTCCTTTAACACAATCATATCATACACTAACTGCTCGCCCCCCCCCCGAAACTGGTGATATGGCTATGTAACAGTCTTCCATCTTAAGACTGGATAACAACTATAGCAGGTAAATTAGTATGGCAGGAAAATAGGAAGCATTAATTTAAAGGACTAGGATTAAAATCCCATCATCAAAATATTAAGTAAAAATGAAATTATACAGTATAGCTGCCAACACTGAAGGCAGTATGAACTAAAAAAAGTTTCAATTCATTTCAGCACAGTGTTTCTTATATGTCTGAGGATGATCTAAATGTTGGAGCTGTAACTTATTAACCAAATTCATCAAAACCTGATTCACATTGATCTGCTTGTGTAGAGGAGGTGAGGAGTGAGGAGAAACATCATAGTTATATACTGATAATGAAGACTGATCATTTTAACACCAAATGTAATAACATTTGTGGCCTTTACAGTGGAATAGAAAGAGAAGGAGGAATTTTTTTTCCAGATAAGAGATTTTTTCTAGTTATGAACTCAGTTACTGAATGGTCACATTTTGTCAATTACCAAACAAAAGCTCATATTTCACTAACTTCTTCCAGCAGAAAGGGAAAAGAAGAAAATGTATCGATATAGGGGTAAAATACCTCTTGTATTACAAGTGGCTTCAGTGGAAATACATTACAGTCATAGCCTTCAGGAAGTATTTATAGATTTTGACCCTCATATATTTGGTCATTACTATTTTACTTAAAGGTACATTTAGATGCTTACATCTACATTAGAAATTCTTACCGATACCAGAAAGAAAGCCAATTAAGGCCACTATATTTCCCTATACATTCAGTGTTCTATAATGCTATACTGGTTGCGGTAGTGATTTCAACAAGTTTGAGTTTACAAGTATATTCAAATCAAAACAGTGAAAATCATAATTTCAAACATTAGCAATAACTTACTACTCTTTCCATAATTCCAGGATTGCAGTTGTTTCTGAGATCCTCCTAAGCTATTAACATTATCCACCTGGTCCACTGAAGGTGATGGTGATGAAGACGACTGTTTATTTCTACACCTATTAAAAAAAAAAAAATCAGTGACGTGTCAGTAAAACAGTTGCAGGAATTTGCAAAATAATTTTATTCAGAAAACAGTTTTTAGTTGTTACAACTGAACATGCTATCTAAAATAAGAGATTTCATTTTTGTTACTTATATTAATCAGTACCTTGGCAATGCTGGCAACAAAGATTTAGGTGTAAAAACAAATTGTTTAAGATCCACATTTTGAGCTTGATTTAACATCTGCATCTAAAGAAAGCAGATTATTGTAACTGATAAGATATAAACATATTGAAAATAGTTTTTTAACAATCTTAATGACATCATTAATACTGTATCAAGTTAGCATAATTTTTAAAGATCATATATAAAATCTTTCTGATGTCTGCTTATCTAATGTAATCAGTTAAAAAGGTTTGAATTCCATGCTTCTAGTGGAGTTATCCAAGTACCCTGGCAAAGTCAGGCTGGTTATCCCTAACTGTCATCTGTATTAGCTATAGGCTACATCATTCTCTATCACAAACAAACAAGCAAACAAAACTGTGAGGAGGAAATAAAACACTCCAATATCTCAAAAGCCATTCTTGCTGCAGAAAGAACTAGTTTAGTACTACACTCAAAGGGATAAAGTGTCAGCCATGAAATCTTTCAGAGGTTAAAAACTAACGTGGTCGGTTTTCTTATAAACACGTGGATCTACTTGTCAATGCAAAAAGATCTCTTAGTAGCATTACTCTGATAAATACCACTATTTGTTTTCATTCAGGTAATATTTTGCCAAAACTAAGTCACAGTACAGTACCTTCAACGATGCCTCTGTACCTCACCCACCACATCTATCAAATGCCATAAAAGTAAAAACAAAGAGTACATGCACAGAAGTGGATCATTGGAACCATTCCAAACAGCAGCAGAACCTCTCAAAGATTCCTGGACCTTTGGTACCTTTGTACTTCTTTGCTTTTTGCATTCCACACAGAAAAGACAAACTTGAATGTTCATATTTAGTTATAAAATTCTCTCTGCAAACAAATATATACAAATACATGACAGATTAAAATAAATCTATTCAATGGCTAACTGTATTCAAGTGAACCTTTAACCGTTTTACTGGGGGTACAGAAGAAATTGAGTTCCTGCTCCTTAAATCAGCTAGGTACAAAGAAAACTTTGAATCTCCATTCATCTCAGACTTTGGAGGTACTCCAGTTTTACCTGAGAAAAGGAATGAAAATAATCTTCAGGTTAGCTTAGAAGGGATAAATCCTAATTCTTTCCAGATCAATGGAAACTTTGCCACTAAGCTTAGTATCTTTTATTAAAAGATCCCAAAAGATTTAACACACTAATTAAAAGACTTAACATACCAATATTAATATTTATATAAAAGTGTAACAAGCTTGGCATTGCTCTTAAATCACACACTAGATGCTCTGAAAAATATTATTAATCATTGTAGTGCCTATGAAAGTGTTATTGACAAAACTTTTTATTACTGCTTTTATGACTGTATCATAGCAATAACTCATGCCTGACTCTCTTGCTTACATTGCTTCTGTTAATGTAGCTATTGGTATCAATGAAGCTATTCTAAATTATATTTGTCTAAAAGTAACAGAAATAGTAGATTTAATGAAACTCACAGCAGTCATGTCCACACATATCTTTATTTTTACAGCGATGGTTGCATTCTCTGTTCCCATATTTCTTGTAAGTAATCTCTTGTTTAGATCTGCCTCCTAGATAAATATAATACAGAAATACCCATTTTTTATTTCATATCTAGTGTTGAGAGAGTACTTCATGCAGTAAAAGATGGGCTAGAAGTAATCTGGGTGACTAGAATTTTGTTGTCTTCAACAAAACTTTGGGCTGCTCCAACAATATAATTGGAAATAAATTAATCAATGCTACTGAAAAAACAGAGAAACTACTACATTCCCAAATTCAAGCAGTAATATTAGATACCAAACACCCATGATTTTTCTTATTTTCAAATTCATCAAAGAATTGCACTGTAGTACTTGACAAGTGGAAGCAGCAGCATTGCATTTTTATTATACTTGAGAAAGGAACAGTATGGATAAGTAAAGATCTACCTCTCTACTGAAAGCAAGATTCAATTTTCTGTTGACTTTGGTATTAGCCAGATGTTGTGATCTGACCATTTACCTGTATCTACTTTTGCTGCTGGCAGACTTTGTGGTGAGCCATAACACACATCAAGTGAAGACTCAGCTTTCAGGTTTTGATTTGTAACCACTTTACTTCCCACTGTTTTTGGTGTTAAGTAAAAGGCTGTATATGCTTGCTGTATATCAAGGCCCACTGTGAAAAAAAGACAAAAATATTTAAAATTGCTATAAACTGTTTCTAAACTACTGATTACCTTCAGTTTTCTAAAGAGTTTAAGAAAGTATAAATGTTTATTAAAAGATCGTGGAAATTTGTTATGGTAACGTACCATTAAAAGCACACTATTATATGAATGGATTCTTTATGATTTAGATTAAAAAAAAAAATCAAACATTTTCAGAATTAAAGACATGGTTACTAGATAAGTAACAAAATTAGTCCCTGTAACAGAATTTTTCTGTATTGTTTTAACATTGTTTTTAATTGCCATTTATCTATGGCTTTGCACTGCCGATATAATTTTTACTTTAAAATTGTACTACAGTCTGTTAGATGAGTATCAGCAGCTCTGTATTGGCAAAGGCGTAAAATGAGTATGTTGATAGTATTTTTGAAGTTGAATGCTAATGATAGTTCTAGTTCTAATTAAATGAAGACTCATATGAGACTATGAAAGACACCATTTGTAAAAAGAGTATTTTTGTCTTTTATTAGGCAAATATTGCTGGAAAACCAGACAGGCTTTTAAAAAAATGAGAGATTTCCTTCATGTCTGAACAGAAGCAGACTTTAAAATAAGTAGAGACTAGGAAGACCTGCTTTTAGTCTAACTCCACTGTTACCAATTTCAGAGAAATTAACTGTTGTGTTGAGTTTTACTGAACTCAGTATAACTTGTAGATAGCCAAGTAGTAATACAAGGACAATTTTTTCTTCATCTCTGTTTGGTTAGAAAACTCTCCTTTTT
Source organism: Mycteria americana (assembly GCF_035582795.1). Lineage (NCBI taxonomy): Eukaryota > Metazoa > Chordata > Aves > Ciconiiformes > Ciconiidae > Mycteria > Mycteria americana. The sequence goes on along the minus strand of NC_134371.1, from coordinate 51,604,574 downwards.
CCTGAGCCACAGGTTTAGCCATAAGAATACAGGTTATTCCAGGTTTTATTATTGTAATAGTCTCAATATTCAATGTTCATAATGGAAGCACCAAATATACTTCAGTTAATCTAGCACATACCAATCTTCTTTACAGGTGGGGCATGATGACAGAATTTAATACAGCCAGTCTATTTTTAAATTGTATTTCAAAGTTCTGTGTTTCAAGGTCATCACTGTCTCTCCTCATCTGCTGCTATAGTTCCAATTCCATGGAAATTGACACTGAGGGGACCAATGTTTTAATCTACACACATTAAGGCACAAAGTTTTCCACTGTAGAAATTTCTTGCTACTGAAGTGGAGATGAATCCACATGTAATTTTTTTTTATCACAATGCAAAACCTAACCGTTCACAAAGACAACGCTTCCCAGCATAAATAACCTATCAACTTGATAGGTTATCGCTACTGAAAGTTAATTCAACTTGAAGGCGAAGGGCAAAAGAGAATCCTAATCTGTATCAACAGAGCAAAATACTATAATCTAGTAACAGTGTTGATGTTTCCCAGTTCATTAATATGCTAGTAAATGAAACAAACAGATATGTAATTAGGACTGTTAGGTAACACTCAACCCAGTAAAAAAACATGTAATAGAATTCTGTTTCCAGATCAGTTAATTTTATTATACTTTTGGCTTGATATAAAGTGTTTGAATCATTTATTCAAAATTCTTTTGCAGTTGTTTTTAAATTAAAAGCATACCAATCAACCTACCATAATCAGAACTAATTAAATTTATACTAATGTCCTCTGATTTAAGAGCTCTTTTCACTTCAATTTTCTTCGTCCAATTTCCAGTTTTCAGCAGCACCGAATCCCTGTATTGTACCAGTAAAGTTTTGTTAGACATGGACAATGAAAACAAGACTGTATACTATGGCACCTGTAAGCAAGTGAAAGAGCCTTTATTTGGTCTTAGTTCTTGGATTGTGCTTGATAAGTGGCCTAAGAATAACCTCCCAATAATATATGATTTATGGTCATAAGAGAGCCAGGATCCTGCAGATCAGTTTCAGTTCTGCCAAAAGTGCCAGACTTCAGCCAGAACTCACGTGAAGGCCACACAGTTGGAAAAGATTTTGTTCTTTTCCCATTTGCTCCAAGCATATCTTAGCCAACTGGAGAATTTAATTCCATCTCTGAGTGAAAAACAATTTTGACAATATGATATAATTAAAGAAATTTAGCTAATAAGTAACAACTTGAGAATTTATCTTTTTAATAGGTATTTTACTTGTTTTATATGTATGTGGAAATCATTATGGCTTCCATAATATGACATCAGTGTTGTACAGATATTTACACATACTCTGTACTGACAAGCACACTGGCTTGTTTTGGGGGGTTTTGAATCTTGTGCAGCATTTTAAATGACAACAGTGACTAGAAAATGCTGTAGGATAAAGAATAATTTTGTATCATTTGGCATCAGTAGAAAGTATTGCAAAAACTGCAAGTCAGAGAAAGGATTAAAAGCCAACACCCTTAAAAGATGCGAGACAAAAAAAACTGATCATACATACATAATTTTCTGATTAAAAATGACTTGGTTGTCAGCATCTCCTATGACCAATGTAACATAGTGAAAGTCTGTCGCTGTTCTCTTTGTCTGTAGCTGCTCATAGTTCGTTAATTTGATGGTTACTAAGATTTCAGCCAATGTATCACTGTATTTTGGAAGCTAGGAAAAAATGATACAGAAGATGACATAACTGCTAAAATATGCAAAGTAAAATATATGCCCTTCCATAAATTTTTAACTGTTGGTACAAGCACAAAAGCTCAATTCAAGCAATTTCAATTTGTGGTACAATTTTTATTTGTTGTTCTGAGACACTATTATACAGTACTAACTTGCCCATAGCTGAATATCCTAAATCTGATTATTTGATCAAGTACTGAGAATAAAAGACAGTCTACATTAAGCCCCTGAAAAATCCTCCTCTGTTCAATGCAAAGAGAAAGATGCAAGAAGAAAAATAGGTATATTTTGGCTTCCCAACATTCCTCTATAAGATATTTATAATTGTTAAATCTTTCTTCTGAGAATAACTTTAGAGATATTCATCTGGTATTATGTGAAATGAAAAACTAAAATAGAACTGATCATTATAACAACAGTATTCACACATTTATTGAGTTTTTAACTTCAAAGGTGTCTTCATTTGTACCAACTTCACAAGACACTTTAAGGCTATTTTTCAAATTTTGCATTTCAGAAAGGTAGAGTGGCTATGTGACCCGTTTAAAGCCAAAATGCATATCAGAACCTCAAAGCTCTTGATTGCCCATGGAATTGCACCCTCCCTTGGAAAGGGTACCAGCTAGGTTAATGTAATAATTTACTGTTTCTCTATATTCCTAAGTGTGACATAGAAAATAAACATGAGTTAATGCTTCTTCAGTAAATTTTATATGGATGTTTTTCTGTCTCTAGGGTTTATTTATATTGAAGATAGAAGAGACCTCTTAGACTCACTTATAATGCTAGAATGTGGAATATACTGGTTTGCATCTGTAACAAAATGCTATGAGAGACCCCAATGTATTACAGGGAGTGTCTATTCCAAGGCTCTCCTTTGATGTTTAAGAGTTTGATTACACATGCTAAGGTGGAAGGAGGCCACGATATTGTGTAATCTTCTATCAGTGAAGGCTCAAAATTTCTTTAAGTCAGTATTTGCTCTTACATTTAATAATATCAACATAAACCCATAAAATAAATACGAAATAATTTACCTGTTCAATGTCAAGTTCATATTTTGGAAGGTGCAAAACAGATTCTTTTATCTGGTTTCCAAAAGGAGGATGTCTGTTTAAAATCTGCAAAGATTTAATTTCATTTCTGATACATGCAGCTGATCAGAGATGTCAACAGAAATATAAATCCAAGGAATCAAAGTCACCAGAGTAATTATGCTATCAACAAAAGCCCTTATCACTCCTGGTTCTCTACTGTCAGTGATGCCCAGAATAGCAACATAACCAAAAGAAAATTCCAATACTTTTTCATATTGCTACCACTTCTGTTCAGGTAACAGCCAATGAATTAGCCAATGACCTCAAAACCTGACTACTCAGGTTTTATATGAGATGACTCTTCTATGTTGCCCTAGCTTTAGTCAAAACAAATGACAGGAAAACTGCAAAAGGGGGCAGAAAAGAGAAAACAAATTCCTAAAGACAAAACAGAAAACCCCAAGTACAATCAATTTCCTTTAGAAATCAGTTGTATCTTCCAGACACTGGAAAAACAGTTTCCTCAGAAAAGAAGCCAAGAGCCAAAGACTTGTCCTGGGGTAAAATCTAACTTCCCTAAAATAAAAAGTGCTTTATAGAGGATTCAGAAGAATTTTATTCTATGACTAACTAAAACTAGCAATAATGGAAATTCAGGATTCTCATAATTAACATACGTTAAGAGAAACTGTAAATACATATTCCCTTTTATATTTTTTCTAACTCCTAAAGGGGAAATGCATATTGTCCTGTTTCAAATCATGTTAATGATTAAATTCTACATATTTAAGCAACTGCTTTCCAAAACCAGCCAAATCAGTGAAATAATCCACATTAAATTTGCTAAACAAAACATCATACACATTTTCAAGGAAAAATAGCAGTAGCCACTTTTTTTTTTTTAATTCACTAGTATAAATGAATAAACCACTTAAAGCACTCAATTTTGCTGACAATCATATAGCAAATATATATTAAGCATACTGCTTTTACTGGTAACAGTATTAATACTCAATATTTTCCTTATCATATTTATCTGCATACAAAATAATAAATTACCAATTCAAGTTCCCTTGCATTTGTGTCTTCTATTTTTTTAAATGAAGTCAGCCCAGCATTTACCATAGCATTTGACAGTGATACACCTGTGAAAAATTTAAGTTTTATGCTCTTAAATGACAACACTAACCTCAAATTATTCTCAACAACTGCATTATAGCAGGTAAAACCAAAGCAGAAAACATTTTAGAGTATGTTTGTCCCAGCTTTTTGCTCAGCAAATCACTAAATTTCTTTTCAGTTGATTAAATATTTTAGTATTATTTAATTTCACTTATCCATTAGTAAAGAGAAAAAGAAATGCAATACAAATCAAACATGAAAACATTCCATATTTCAATACTGACAATTTTTAGTTACATTTTCTAGAGTAAACCAGATTTTAGATCACTTTCTACAAGAATCAAGAAACGTGTTCCGCATATATATGATGAAAAAAAGCACATCACAGCATTCTTTGTCTCAGAAATTTTTTCCCCTATCGAAGGAATTACTTAACTACGTTAAAGTCATAAGGATCTCAATGTTTTTGAGCAAGCTAATAATGAAATTCACTCAAAAAAAATTATTATAATCTTCTAGGAGTCTTTGCAGATTTAGCAAAAAATTTTCCCATGGCTTTGTATGCCACAAAAGCAGACTGGCAGAGAATTCCACATACAATCTTATTCCTCTTTGTGATTCCCAGTTCTTTTAAACTTCCAGTGAGATTTAGAGTCATCACAGCACATGAAAAGGCATTTCCCTTACCTGGAACTACAGCCTACTACAATAACTGCAATGATTTTAGATAAAAGATAGAATGAGTATGTGGATTCTTCACACGTAATTCTGCAGAAACAGTAAAAAAGATCTGAAAATTAAGTGGGAAACCTCTCAAGAGACTCTTAGGTTGCTTCTTGGAAGATGTTACAGCAATCTTACAAGAAAAGACTCATTTCAACTCAAGAAGTTGATGATTTAGAGAAACAGAAGACCTTTCGTCCTTTTATGTATATTTGAACACCTTTTGGGTCTGACTTAGGGAAAGCATCTTCTACCATCTCCCCTCTCCTTTGCAGAAGCTCTGCAAACAGTCTGAAGACTGAAGACTCTCACTTATTACTTCTGCAGCTACTTCAGTTAGAGCTGTTGCCTTGTTTCTTTGTAAGTGAAGCTGAAGACGAGTTCTTTTGTCATAATTCCTAAAATGGCAGAAGGGTTTCCACCAGTGCAGAAAATACAAGATATAAATAAGACTTCTTCTCTTTGTCTTTATCTATTTCTGAGGAAGAAAAAAAATGGAAGTGGAAATCAAACTGAACAAGTGGTAAAGGTGATAAAATCCTGTACGGCGACTGATTATTATTCTGTCTGTCAGAACAAGCAAACAGAAATCAAGCATATCATACAGCAACAAGAGGGAGCATCATTACTGGACAAAGGTAACATTGAGATAGTTGTAGAAATGCAGTAAGAATTCAACTGAATCCTCAATCTCAGTAAGGCCAAATGTCAGTTAAAGAACAGTCACTCTTATAAAGGAACTACTGATTACTAAGGCTTTTTTAAGATTCAAAAAATAACATACTGAGATAAGAGTTTAAAAATTAGGGATTTCTGAATATGTTACATAGTATCAGTAAATTTCTGTGAGCTCAAACAATTCACTTAACTTCACAAAGACACAGAATAGGCTTAGCAGCCACAGCATGACAGAGGTCAAGAATCAAACATCATAATATAAGCATCAATTCAGTACTTGATTCAGGAAAAGAGTGAACTGTCAGCAGATGGTTCAAAAGAAGGCTGTGAGCGGAACAAATGGAACTTTGAAAGTTAGCAATTCTTTGTAACATATACTGCAAGAGCAATGACAGCATAGGAAAAAATAAAAAAAAAAAAAAAGGAAAACAGGGCAGAGGTGTATATATAGCATTTTTATTGTTAAAAAAACCAAAACTGACTTTATTCTATTGAATACAGTGTACAGGAAAGGATTTGTCTACACTGCAAGTGCCATGTTTCTTCCACTCATCCTAACCCCTTAGAAATGCTGAACACGAGGCAGAGTCCTCAGATGACCATGTGCACATCAGCACAGATCCAGAAGGAGTGGAAAAGGGCTCCCACCACACTGTACTGTGCTGCACACAAGCTAACAAGCCCTGTCCCTTGCTTTGAATCCACACGAATGAAGCAATACAGCTTCTGCACCTGAGCTGGCAAGGCTGTAATGTACTGTACTGTATGGATCTTCTGGCTTTGCTATTCTCTAATTTGCAGATCTCTACTACGCTGTTCTCTACAGAGTAGATGTGTCTTTAAAGAAGAAATACAGAGAACACTACAGTGAATTCTGAAAGCGTGAAGGTATGATAAGACCAGACATCAAAGCCAGAAGCTATACTATTACCTCAAACAAGTACAACTACATTTTTGTAATACAGAGGACTCCAAAATTTCTGAACTATTTTTCAAATAATTTTGACAAGTCTGTACTTCCAGCCAGAAGTTCATCCAGCAACAGGATACAGTGATAGGAAGATTATTAGAAACTTGTGGTCCTCATGTATAAGAACTCATGCACAGTAAATTTATTTCTATTCCATGATTCCTATCCATGTCAATGCAAATTAAAGGGCTTTCATGCATATGAGAAACAGGACCTACAGTGACAGCTGTTTGGAAAGGAAGGCATAGCCTAGTCAGAGATACGCAATCACACAAACGTGGAATATGCCCAAGATACTGAGATGAACATTAAGAAAAAAGAACAACTCTGAAATACTTTGAAAGCCTGAAGAAGATTACTAGATGGATTACTTATACTTTTATCATGACAGACTATTCTGACAACTGTGGTACTCAATTGTGGCAAATAAGTAACTAGGAGACTAATTTAATTATGTAACCAGACACCCCAGAAATTAGCAGGCTAATTATGAGTTTTGATTCTGTATCAGATTACACCTTTATCATTTCTGACTAGTACCTACCAATTTTTTCCAATTGTTTAGACACATGAAGTGAATTTTCCCAAAGTTTGCACCTGAAACACTTTGCTAAAATCAAAGAGTTTAATAAAGCAGAAAAGTTGTTCTTACATGATGCCACAAAGTCAGATAACCCTGTAAAAATAAGATTGACTTGTATTAATCAAATAAAATGTAGCTTATTATTATATGTACCAAAAAAGTATTAAATTTTACCATACATCTAGTAACTCTTAAGCCATTTCTAAATATTCTTCCAGTATCTTGTGTCAAAGTAAAGTCTTGAATAGGAATGCATCCTAGCTGAGCCTGAATAAGACTGGAAAAAAAAATTTTTTGGTGTATAAGCCATACTGTAAGCGAAGTATAACAACATAAAAGTTTCTACTGGAAAACAGAAGAAAATTCAGAATAGAAACAATGAAATGCAAGATCTGGTCCTCTATAAAACGATACCAATTTTAGCAGGTACTTCAACAGCCACAAAATGACAGCTTTTCAATAAAAAGTAACAACACAATATAATATTTACCAGTTTATTTTCATTTCTCTTGTTTTTATCTTCCCCTCCATTGGAAACCTATGCATGAAAATAGACATATTTTCTGCTACTCATTTTATTTATTGCTAAAAAGTTACTTTCCTTTTCCCATGTATTTATTTTTTTTATACCTGATAGTTATTTTGTCCTTGTCTTTATTCAAAGTGTTCAGTATTTTCTTTTCATTTGTTCTTAACTTGACATCCAGAAATTCTGTACAGTTGGAGATCATTGTAATCTGTAACAATTTAACTTTTTTATTAATTGTTTTTCTTTGCCATTTTTTTCTACCACTTCTTCCAACTTTAAAAAAAAAAAAAACGCTTTAAAAAAATGTTATTGTCTCAATACTATGACCACGAAAAGATAGTCAATCAGTTCTTTCTACTGACCAACTCTCTTTCATCTTCCTATAAAGGCTGTCATATAACAAAAGGGGAAGATTTTTCTTTCAGTTTTTCGATTACTATTCCACTTGAAATTATCTAAAATCAACCACACTGCTAACACTTTATGACATAAAAGGCAAATATAGTTTTTGCTATCTGTTATGTATTTCACTTTACTTTCTTCATACTTTAGTAACAAAGATAGCCATAGGAGAACATTAATTCCTTTTTTTCATGGCCAATCTGTTCTACCATAGTATGTGCTTGAAAACAAAATGTCTTTTGTGACTTAACAGTAGCAATAACAACCTGTCATCTGACAGAGGAAAATGACTTAAAACAGAAAGATAGTAACATTCCTTTAAAAGTAAAATCTGCTCTGCATGCAGCTGTTTTTTGCAATAAAAAATAACTACTAAACCACAAAACAATACAGTGTTTAATACATAAACAGAACAGCTTCAGCAACTTTATATCTTCATAAGCAAGGTTAGTGAGGGGAGAAAGAGTTGGAAATCAAAATATTTCAGAGCACAAAGCCTCAAAAATATTCCATATGGAATTTATTTAGATGTATTCTCTAAAACTTTATACAAACAAAGCCTGAGCTTTTTAAAAGAAATAAAAACTTCTTTAAAAGAAACAAAAATCTTTGATTCTGTTTAAAATCAATTGAACATATGTAAATTTTCTTTAATAAGTTAAATTACCAATTCATTTAAAGTCTCTGTTCCCTTAATTGTGAAAAATTGTTTCACTGTATCAAATGCAATATAATACCACGCCATTAATCTTCCAGTCTCTGTAAAAGAAGAATATACCTTAAAAAATATGCCAAGTATTTTTTTTAAAGTCACAAAATTGAATTAATTTTCTTATTGCAAGGCTCTCTGAGATTTACCACCACTGACTCAGTATGTTATTGCCCCCAGCTGTCTGATGGATATTACTGACCCCATCAGAGTGGCAGAAAGAAGTATGTGCCAGTTACAGTTTTCTGCAATGGAGATGAATTCACACTAATATACCAGACTGTGAACTGTGGTTGCTGAGAAGCCAACCACCTCTAGCAGAGGACTGCAGAGAAGAGCAGGTATTGATAAAACCTGTCCTTTATTGCACTGTGTCATATCCAATTATCCTGTGATAACGTTAATTTTCTCCTAATCGGCAAAAAAATTTCCAGCAACAAGAGAAGATCTATTCATGGATCAACATTAAGTGAATGAATTTCCATGATTTGTCAAAGAAACTTGCTCATATATTCTAGTCAAACAATCTCTCTGATTCTACTCTCTACTACATTTGTGTACTCCTATTAATGGGTCACAAGAATAGCTGTGACCCTTTGTAGTTCACTACTATCTCAACATCACTTCTGAATATGAGTTTATTTAAAAAAAAAAGTATTACCTGTTGGTTTGAAATTATTTGCTTCATCCATCCTGATCAAATCAAAAGATGATAAATCATTTAAGTTCTTCAAACACAGCTCTGTCGACAATTTGAAAATGTATTTTTAGTACATGCAGAAAAACTTATCTATGTACAAACCAGAAATATCATCATCAAATTGCACTGAATGTATACCGAAGTAATTCCACTGAACTCAAGTAAAGGTTTTAGAATATGATCCTGCTCCTACTAACGTCAGTGGGTAACTTCTGCCTCAGGGGAAAAGTTTCCTCAGGGGGGAAAGCTCACTCAAAGATATTTGATACAGGACAACCCAATGTTTTTTCAGTAAAGCAAAAGTAGCAAAGTAAAAGAAACTAGATGCACGGAATGCAGGCTGCCATATTAAATTCTGAATGACAGACCGGAGAGCCCACAGTAGTTCTACAAAAGATTTCCACTAGAATGTTAACACTTCAATGGTTGAAACGTCAAATATGCACAGGTATTTATGAATCCTTCATCAGAAATTTTCATACTGTATCAAGTGCATTTGTATTTACTTCACTAAACCTATTTAGTTGGGTATCTGCACGAGGATGACCAGTGTTTTGTTTTTCTCTCTTTCAAAACCAAGGTAATTAAAAAGCTAAAATTACATTAATACAATGTTTAGAATTTAAAAATAAGTTGGGAAAGTGCTCAAAGTGATAGTTCCCATAGCAACCAGAAATCATTCACATTGCACGTGCAATGTATGAAAACATAACTGACTACGTACATTACTACAAAATATTCATGTGTGCAGGGAAAAGGAGCTAGTTTCTGTAAGAACTTTAAAAAGAGGTTGTTTTTAAGATCAGAGCACTTCAAGGAAATATAATCCACACCTAAAAAGCACTTGTAAGTGAAGCCTTCTACCCTAGCACTATCTGTAGAGGTGATTTCAAACCATGCCTTCTCCCATAAAGGTTTATTTAGGTAATAACATGCTTCATTCCCTCCATTCCTTTCAACGTACCTTCCAAAAATAGAAATGTCCTGATCTAAAAGACAGGAAAAGGTAGAAAACCACCGAAAGAACATATGAACGAGGTAACTTTTCTCACTAATAAGTACTCCTTTTTTTCCTATCTGCAAGTCACAGTCAATGTCTCTCGTATTTGGAGACTCCAAGCAGTAATGTATATACTGTGTTCCTGGAGATGGGTCCTTGAAACCCTTACACAATAAACAGCCTCAGCATAGTTCCACCAAGCCCGACATCAATCACAAATTTTTCTACACAATTGTGTAAAATTTAATAAATGTGTAAGTGGAGTTCAATTATTGGCTCTACAAATTTCAGGGCATGTATCAGTCTATGTTTTCATGTACCAGGCCCCACTCCAGATATTTAAGCTCCAAATGGTCTAGTTTACAAATATACAGAACTGTGATGGACATGAGGACTTTCACTGAATAGAGAAAACTGCATTTGTAGATTTGCAGAACTCCATTTACAATCTTAGCAAGTAGTCTTTTATTAATATACTTATTTCAGATCTACTAGAAAACTTACGTTCAAATAAAAATAATAATAATAAAAAAAGAGTTGTATGCTATTTTCCTATTTAAAGATGAGAGGTACTGATAACCAAACTACTTAGTCAGCTGTATGTTTTCTGATGGAGTTGTAAATAACTAAAAAGCACTATTTAAAAAAAAATTCAGTAATTGGGTTTTATTCAAGTCTTAGCAAAAAAAGCCTCTTAAACGTAGTCTTCCAGTAATTTTTACAGTATTACAGGAAAAACATGGTGATGCTAAGTTGTGGTGGTTTTTTTTTTTTTCTTGGGGGGGGTGGTATCTGTAAAGTTGGATGCCTCATTCTCACATTACTGCTTACTTGAAGAGCAAGTGCAATTTCTTAATTATGTATTTGCATTCTCTTAGTTCTTTGCTATTATGCATTTGCTATTGGTATGCAAATTTTAAAACTAAATTTGGAATTAAAATAGCAAAATAATTCTTAAGAGGATCTACTGAATTCATACATCTGAGATATGACTGATACTGTATGGAATGTTTAATGCACAGAAATCTTGTAAGACTGCAAGTCTTCCCTTGACGCCCCTAAGCAAAATGAGTAATTCAATCCATAAGGGCCAAATTTCAGGTAACAGGCAAACAATACACTACAATGTAATCTCCAATGCAAATGTCACAGTCAGAGAGTGGAATTCTCAGATCACACCAGTCCAGATATCTGAATAGCAAACCTATACAATATAAGTATTGTGACTTACCTGCACAAAAATACAGAATTTAAGATTTGCTCCTATCCTCCAATTCACTGAGTCCATCACTGGACAAGATCTGCCACACTCTGGAGTTCTCTAAAATTCCTTTTTCACGTTACTTATGCATTTTTGAATGACCAATGTAAAAATATCGATCATAAAAAAATAATGTGTTCTGTCTCTCCACCTGCTCTTTATTATTGCTGCCTAACATGCTATAATCATGCAATTTTACACTGTTTCTGAACAAGGTGAAGATGACATTTTACATCCTTTGTTTTCAAGGCTAAATTTATGATGAAGGGAAGATGACAATTTCTGAGAAAGGCTTTTTTGAAAATATAGTAAAAGAAATTAATGAAAGCAAATGACATCAATCAAAGGAAAATTGGGAAGAATGACAAGCAATCAAAATTAAAGTGCTCTGTGTGTAGTTTTATTTCTGAGTATGTATATGGAGATGAGGTAAAGGCATTTATTTTTTTTCTTCTATACAAGAAAAACTTTTCCACCAGTCAAAATATACTGATAGTGTTTCAAAAGTATTAATAGTTAGATAAATTCAATAGCACAACATAGTAAATTACATTTGTTCTGTGAATGGATCTACTTAAATTAATGGAGATATATAATAAACATGGATGAACCTGCCGTAAAATGTAACGTTTTACTGAAAAAAGCTTGAAAGCCACTTACCTTGTAATTTTGCTTCAATTCCAATTTTATTCAATCCAGATGAAAAACCTTCATGAAAAGACAAATAGCTTTTTAATCTGATACGATGATATACTTCCTCCTCAATATTACCCATAAAAACTGATTTGCTGATTTTGGGGAGCCAGACAAATATCCCAAAGTGAAAATTTTGTAAATATTTATTATATTGGGAACAAGTCAAAAGCCTTACATAGTGTAAGTATCTAAGTATCAATAAGCGGCTGTTGGAACAGATGTGCAAAGGTAAAAGCTGCAGATATTCCCCTATGTAAAATATCAGTCCTAAAAGTTGCAGAAATGTCAGTGAGCAACTTCACATGTAGAGTTTTCCTATTTTAGAATACAGGAAGCCACCTAAATTGTAACACCCATTCAAGTACTAGATGTACTATGTTCCGGTCCCATCTATAAATCCTTAAAAAAAATTGTCTCCAGCAAGTGCCTAATGACTTCATAATCAGGTGTAGAGCAAGTGGACAGGAACAAAGATATGGTCAGGGCTGGGGACCGAGAGGCTGTTCTGGACAAGACAAATTGAAGACACTAGCATTAAGATTATTGAAACTTTGTTTTAGAAAAACTATGAAATATTAGGCAACTTTTTTTTCTTAGTAGATTATACATTCAGCACTAGAAAGTATATTATGGCTTGATACTGCATTAATACATGGCCCAGTGTATTAAGACTGAAAGAAATAGATCATTATGAAGCTGTAAATGTTGTCTGTAGTTTTTAAATGTTATACCATGCTGAAACTCCTATTACTTATATTAAATCAATTGAAACTGTTGTTCCTAAAAATGTTACAGGCCATATTACACAGACTGTTTTCAACCCCTTATGAAATAATAGTCCATAAGAAAACAAAAGAAACAAATAATACTGATCTAACACATCCTAGTGTCACAAAATTTAGATCAATTAAGAAGAAAACAACAAACCATAATGAGTTGGATTTTTTAAGGCTCTAATGTACAAGAATGTTGATCGTATCCATTCCAAAGCTACAGTGACATCTGTGACAGTACGTAGCACTATTTCTGCATTTAAGTGCTCGACAAGATGCCTGTGCAAGCTAGCAAAAAAAAAAAAAAAGGTAAGTACATTTACCAATTATTAGTACAAAAAGTGCTAAAATTCTTTTTTGGAAAACAAAACAAAACAAAACAAATCCCTCCCCCCAAACCACAATAAATTTCTGTTTTTTCTGTCAACTGTTCACTTTAATCAGTGAAATAAATAGAAAATAGTAAAGAAGATGTAAATAATCAACGATGCAATTTGTTTGTTATGGCTTAATGTCCAGCAAGAAGAAATATAAAAAACCTGTCAACTGTGAAGTTTCACAATTATTTAGAAAACAAAGCTACATACATTTAAAAGTTACAGCACAGTGTTGATATTTTTAATAATTTGAAAAATTAAACCTTAACAAAATTACATGAGCAAAATTTCCTGTTTTACCCTTTAATGTCTTAACTTTCCTACATATTTCTCTTGATATTCTGTTTATATCAAGTGAATTCTGTAGTCTTGTATTTTCCAGACTCTATTATCTAAAAATTCAGAGACATGATCTGGGTTCAATTCTTGCTTTTTGTCTTTGCAATATGTACTATTTCAGTTTCTTCAGTTTCCCAGCAGGAATCTACAACCATTTTTTTTTTTTTGTTAAGTTTAAGATATTCTAAAGATGGTTTTAGCTGATAAAACAAAGGCTGTTAACTTCTGAATAGCTTGATTTCATTTTCCTTACATTTCTTCTAAATAGATTAAAAAAAAAAAACCAAACAAAATCCACCTGAAAAAAACCAAATTCTGTAGAGACTATGAAACATTGTTACCATTTAGTCTTCTAAAATATACTTAGTTACCTGCTCTCTATTATATCAGCACCATTTAACATCTGTATATACTTCTCCCTTGTACTCCAACGGGTCATAATAACTGCTGTAGCTGTAGTGTCAAACTGAAAAATAAAATCACAAACAAAAACCGTTCTCTAGCTCTCAGCAAAAAAATTCCAATTGAATATGAATCACAAATCTGTTGAAACGATTAAAACTGTTTTCTTAAAATCCTTGTTGAAATGGCTGCTGAATGCCAAGGCCTCTCTAAGTTAAAGGCAAGTTCTAACTCATTTGGGTAGCAAGCAGGACTCAGGATTCCAGCCGTCACTGGCAGGCAGGTCAGAGCACCAGCCTGTATGTGCTAATGTACATATAACAGACACATGTCAAGAAACACAAACGTGAACCGTTACTGACCTCCTTACAAGGCCCACAGCTAAGGAAAGGATTCCTAACCACAACCCCAGAAAATAATTTACTGACATGAATTCTCATCAGTAATTCCCAAACATTAGAAAGTCTTGAATGAATAGTCGAGCCTTTCATAGTCATTTCTTATAATCTTCATCACCTACTCTCAAGCCACCTCACTTAGTTTATTTTGTTTTGTAATGGAAAAAATACCGTTAGACTGATTTGTTGGGTTTTGTATGAGAAGTTTCCTGACTTTTGCATTTTTTAGATCAGATTAGTGTACTGAATATAATTAGTATCATACTGAAAGGCAGATCTTGGTAAATATTTCAGGTCTTAGAAAGTTGAAGTGGCTTAGGATTCTGAGTCACAACTTTAAAAATCTTACTGGATTACACTCTCTAGTAAAAAAATAAAAATAAAATCAGTTAAAGTTAGGAATATAGGAATTTCCATACTAGTTTAGATCTTGGTCCAGATAAAATACTGTCATGTACACAACACACCACAGTGGGTAATATAGGCAGCCTCTGGAGACAAATATGGGGTAAGCTATCTCCCTTATTAGGCTTTATTTGTATTTCTAAAAATTAAAAGACTTAAAAGGATAAGATTTAACATAAATGATTCAGAGACTTTCAAGAGATATAATTAAAATAACCATTTTTAAATCCTGCCCTCCCCCCTTATTACAACCAAATCAATGTCTAAACCCTTTCTAAAACACAGCATTCTTAGCATCAGCAACATCTTGTGGAAGCAAAATGTATTATAGCTTTTTGAAGGCAGTGTTTCTGACCCTCCCCTCTACCCCACTTCTAACTTAAGTAGATGTTTTCTTGTTCTGATGTTATGAGAACAAAAGCACATTGCTCTCTATACTATGCAATGTTCCAGAATTATCGTACAATTTTAAACTTGTTTTCCAGCTTTCTACTTTTTCTCTAATCCCCATTCATTATACAACCCAAATGTAATCTTAACATATTTTTCCGCA
This sequence comes from Mycteria americana, assembly GCF_035582795.1. Classification (NCBI taxonomy): domain Eukaryota; kingdom Metazoa; phylum Chordata; class Aves; order Ciconiiformes; family Ciconiidae; genus Mycteria; species Mycteria americana. Next base: position 51,589,170 of record NC_134371.1, on the reverse strand, counting down.
GCAAGGTGAAGCAGTTCTTTTTAGTGGACAATACAAAAGCAAACAGATTTCTTTCTCAATTAAGAAGTTACCCAGGAGTAATTTAACTATTAATAACAACCCTTTAAAAACCAAATGCCGCAGTAAAATTGTTGGCATTGTCATTTCTTTGTCAAGAATAGTTTCTACTGATCCGCCTATAGATAGCATCAATACAATATAGCATTAACTTACTTGAGGCCTTCCTGCTCTCCCAATCATTTGCAGAATGTCAGTTTCACTGTACTCTTGGAACATTCCTCCAACATAGTGCATTGTGGATTTTATAACCACCAGGTGTGCAGGTAGATTGACTCCCACAGCTAAGGTGCTAGTAGTAACTGTATAAGATTAAAGTATATTGATTGCAAGATGAACACCATTGAAACGTCTGGCAGACATTAAACAAGCAGCAAATAAGTGGCTAATTCTGATTTCTAAGAGCTCTTATTTTCTAGTGAAATCAGTGGGCATTCTGCACCACAAAGAATTAGACGTAGATTACAGACATGTATTTGCATAACAATTTCTTTGTATCCGATCATCAGCAGTCATTCATTATCGAGTATTCTTCAAAAAACTACATCCCAGATATTTTTATTTAAACATTCCTTAACATTTGGAGATAATCCAGAATCCAATCCATCTTCAGTTTAACACACACACACACTGAAGAAACATTATTCATCTTTCTGTGTGGATAGATATTTGAATACAGCCATGACTTCATCTTGCTTTGCAGTGATCAATATCTTTAAGATACATTTTAAGTCATCAGTCATTAGCATTGTTCATATCCATGGTACCAAACCAGAATCACCACCAATACTATCACAATACGTTACCAATACACACTCTCACATGGAAAACACCAGTCAAGTTTATGGCAAATTATCCCACACTCATGTTTTTTAATTCGCTTTCTCTAACAAATATATGGGGTGGCAGGAATTGAACATGAAAAGCCAGCTATACAGGCCAACTGATATAACTATTCCACTGGGAATAGAAAGTATTAACGAATTTTACAATTCTTTTTTGAAATGAAAGGAGAACTAAAATTAGTAATTATAGGTACATCAGGAAAGAAGAACCCAATCTAAGCTAAAGGCATAACCATACCATCTTGTGAGAATATTATTGTTTTTCATATTGTGATGGGAAATTTGTCAAAGCAAACTGGGAAATTTGTCAAAGCAAAATTACTTAATCATAAAAAAGTTGCAAAGAAAGGTTACTTACCAGTGCAATCAGATCTTCAGTCCATGGATGTGTGTTTGTATACATATATACGCATATACACACACACAGTGAGTATACGTACACTCTATTTCAAGACCAAAGAATTTTTCCCCTTTGCAATATCTGTGAAAGGCATGTTAAAACTCTACCTCCCATCACGCTCACAGACATATAAAGTGGAACATGCCGCATACTCTTTCAGTTTCCCTTAATTTGTAGAAATGTAATTCTACTATCTCAGATGATTCTGAAATATTCATACAAACTATAAATTTCAAAGGACTTAAGCACCAATAAGCAACTTCACATTCTTTCAGTGGTAGTCCATATGTATGTTCACATTGTGCTCAGCTGTGGCTCTCAAAGTTTTTTTTTTGCAAAGAGCAACTGTAGAACCATGGTCTCCTGAGATTTCAGAAATGGCACCGCAGTTGGCAAAGCCATACACAGTGCACCAGGCAGCAAAAGTACAGTAGATTGCAGGGATACAGAGACTTTTTAATACCATGGATAGTGCAACTCTAGCAAGGTTGCCGGATAACAGTAAGGGTATCTACCTTAAATTTTCATAGCGAGTCATGACCATTGTACAGGAAAGAAAAAAATCATTAATCTTTCAGTGTTGTATATGAACCAAACAGACAATTCCCCATAGGGTCTGAATCTTTTGAGACCATCACGTCTCAGAGAGATACCTTCTCCTTTCAGGTAACAGCAGGTGGAATATTTCTTATGAACCTCCACATCAGTCAAAACACCTTGATGGGAGTTTGAGAATAGTATCCTGCCCATCTAAGAAGCATAAAAGATTACCTTCAAGGAAGCCACTGCTGCAAAGGACACAAAGAAAACATGTGAACTCTTGAGGAAAGACACACTAGCAGAGAGCTCCACCTCAACAGGATGGCTCAGTGGTATGAAAAGGAAATGGACATGGCCACACCTATGTAGACATGTGAGGGAGGATGACCTCTGTGTATGCTGAAAAAAAGAAAAGTTCTACGGTCTTTAGCAACAGTGCGTATGTATACTCACAGGGTACAAGTGCATGTGAAACACAAACACATCTTTATTTGGATTTCACAAAGTAATTCCAAAGGTTAAACAAACTATAGAATCATAAAATATTACCACTTCCAAACTGCAGTCTTCTCGGGATACATTAACAACATCTTGACTTCCAAAGTTAAATTTACTTACAAAGTACTGGTAAGTCTCCTACAGTAAAAGCTCCTTCAATTATTTTTCTGTCAGATATCTCCATGCCCGCATGATGATAAGCCACACCATACGTTAAAAGATCTGATAATGAAATAATTATATCCGTCACTTGACTAAGTTTACTCAAGCAAGTATTCATTTACAGAGCAGAGAAGTAGTAGGTTATATTTACCTCTCAGTTTGGAATCTTTCAATGAATTTGCAGACCTCTGTAATCTATGCAATACACACACACAAAAAAAAGAATACTTCAAAATCACAAAACAGAGTCACTAATGCAAGCAGAATATACAAAGATACAAGTATGTTTTTAAAATGCAAAAATAAGGCTTCACATGAAACTAGATACACAACTACCCCACTAAAGAGTGTAAGATGTATTCCTTGACATGTACATTTTTTACATACTTTCCCATAGTCCTACTGCATTTGTGCTTTTTAAGGATGCTCTTAGTTTTCAACTACATGTTAGACTACCAAAAGGACATAGTCTTAAAGAAACTTTTAAAATATACATTCTTTGGATATTTTCAACACCACCTTTCCCATCGTTGCAAAGGGAACAAACTGACTCTCTGGGGCAGCTGTTGCAGCCTTTCCAGCCCAGTCATCTTTCCAAGTCATGACCTACAATCTAGATGTGCTGTTCACATAAGGCAAAGACGACCATATTTGAGGCCCAAAATCAGGAAGTAGCTTTTGCACCTGCCATGACTAGGCAACCCTTAAGTAAATAATAACTAATATGGGTCCGGGCTGTATTTATTAAAGGTATCTGATAATGCAAAGACTTCTCATGGCTTAACTTAAAACAGTAATAAGACCACATCCAATTCAACTATTCATATGTTTAATCTTTGCACTACAAGGCCTTACAGGGCCATAGGAATTAACATTTGTATGTTTAGAAAGCAGCTTTTAGAAACAACTTAATGTTTGTGAAAAGTATCCTAAAAATCTGAGAAGCAAATTAAACTTCCCAAGAAGAGTGCCAATTTACCAAAAAGTATGTCAACTGTGATGATGAGTTAGTTGCAGACGCTCCTCTGCTAGAAATTGTATTAGCTCAACAGCTTTCTTCACAGATGTCACAGGTTTACTAAAACACACAAACACTTATTAACAACTCAAATATAAAAATACCTTTGTTTCTGTTCTATACTCAGTAGAAATTTAGCATCTTTTGCAAGGACAGAAGCAGCCTGCTGTACTCCTTTTCTTGTGGCACAAAACTATAAATAAGAAAAGATTTTTTTGAATCAATGCTTTTAAGAAAGAAACAATTTCAAATGTGATGAAAAAAAAGCTGTTGTACCACAAGTGCTGGTTTTTGTTCCGAGTATGTTTGTATAATACTAGCTATCTTGTAGTTAAGAGTTAAGTCAAATTTGAATTCTGTCTGATTGTCACTGCAAGGAAAACCAAGAACAATTTTGCGTAGCTTCACTGGGCGTTGATCCTCATCTATTTTCAGACATACAGCAGGCATCTTACTATCTGAAAGCCATTCTGCAATCTTTAAAAAAGAAGAAATAGAATGGAAATGATAAATTTCTGCTTTTAATCATGCTCTGCTCTAACTGCATCGCACAATAATTAACTTAGCTTTTGTCACATGTAACCTATTAACACATTTGACATTGCTTTTATCATTAAAATCATAGGTGAAGTTCTATTTTCTACAGGACCAATATAATTCGGACTGAAATCTCAAGTCTGTTGTGATTCATATTTAGAGACAAAAATAACAAACAGAAATCTAAAACTGAAGCATGTCCATACTTGGCTGTTAGTTCCATATGGTTGTAGGTCATTTGTTACATTAACATCAACCTCACAGCTGTTTTCAGCTGACAGCTTCAAAATGACAACTTTTTTATCAATCTGAATTTATAACTCCAGATAAATTTTATAAAATACAACTACATTAATTAAAATACAGTTAAAATGTAACTCTTACATCTTCAGCATTCGGGATTGTTGCAGAAACAGCTACAAATCTCAAGGGAAGAACAGTGTCCTGACTCTCTAAATGACGCCAAAGAGAAGACTGAACAGTCTTCATCCGACTGACTACAACTTCTAATGTTGCACCACGGCTTTCATCCTTTATAACATGCACCTATTAGGAATTTTAGAAGATTTGCAAAATATTTCTCCAGTTACAATCTATACAAGTGTTAAATAAATGTTATACTTTCTAAGTTTCCTTTTATCTTCAAGAACAAAAACAGTGCACATAAACCAGTAATTTTCTTACCTCATCAATGAGAAACAGCCGTACAAGCTGGACTAGAGAGTTGTCTCTCCACCTTCTTGTCATGCTATCCCATTTTTCCTAGGAGAAAAAAACAACACAACAAAACAACAACAGAAGGTGAAAGATGTTTTAAAGGTCAACATATGCCAGAAGTAGAGTACAGGCAGACATGCCTAAACTTTATTAAATCTTTAAATAAAATCAGTTAAATTAATTCAAGCTAATGTCATGTATGTTTCATCTGGCACATTATTATATTACTAATTGTTGTTTTTCTGAACTAATAGTATGCACAGCAGTGTGCAGGCAAGCATAAGGATCATAAAATTACCACTTATTACAAAAAAAAGGAGCAGTCCTAGTAGCATACAATTAGTAGACTACTAACGTCTGCTTATTCTAGGTTTTTGTAAGAATTGGGATTGAAACCTACAGGTGTAGTGATAATAATGTGAGCATGATGTATTTCAAATAAATCATCCACCACTGTATCTCCTGTCAGTTCCTTGCAGCTGAGTCCTATAGGTCCAAATTTTTCTTTCCAATCATCAAAACGCTGACTGCATAGAGCTTTTATTGGAGCCACTAAAATAACACAAAATAATCAGAGTTATATCAGGAAAACCAAATCTTCAACCGTATTGCTAAAGATGCTAAATGCATACATTTTTAAGATGTCTTCTTGAATTTAACTTCCCTAATTTTCAGCTTTGCTCCCAGAACCATAACATTTGTAACTGTTATTATTATCCTTATTATCTTATTCCATGTGCACAAATCAGTGTTGAGCTTTGGCCCCAGTTCTTCCCTATCAACAATCAGAAACAGAACCCTTTAATTAAGGTTATTTATGCCCTCTCTTAATCCTCATTTTTTCCTCAATCCCACCTGGAAACAATAATTTAGCTATCAAATATTTTCTCACAGACAGAAGAAACCACAGGAAATACATCTTTTCTAATGAAAGATCATACAAATACCAACCTTTTTCCAGTTCAGAATGATTTGAGCACTCTGTATTCAGAAAGAAAAGGGGTTATAAATGAGAAACCATCCACGAGAAAGAGACAGAATACCAGAAGAGATCAAAATCTATCTAAACCAAACGTGCAGGTAAGTGTAGCCAGGGTCATACCAAGCAGCTAACACAGCAGGTAGCAGTTCTGATGCTGGTCCTCATGAACAGACTCCTAAGATAATCTATTTCTTTTTTTTTTTTTTCCTGAGGATACATACTATACTTTTGCAGATGGAGGTTGATTTCTAGAAATCAGAAGTAATTCTCTACAAGGATGGATACTAGCAACACATTTAAGTCTATATTGGATGGGTAATCCATATGGAAAATGCAGTGATTTAAGTGAAAGAAGTGATCTACGCACGACCCAAAACCACCGAATAGATCTTGCAGTGATTACATTCTAGGCTAGTTAGAGCCACTGGAATATGAACCATTTCTGCGTATCAGCTGACAAGTGATCCCTAAGATGAAGAGATTTAAAGAACCAGTTTCTGCTTCAGAAAGAGGTGTAAAATCTCATAAGTGTATCAGTGGCCTATAAAGCAGGGGAAATCACCAGCTCCAGAAAATTGATTAAGCTACCATCAAGTAACTCATAAAATTGCAAAAGGAACAATCTTTCGCTATGCAAGAATGCAAGAAGCTAGTGATTGCTCCCAGAACTTCAGTCACCAATCCTTAGAATGTGTTAAAGCTACTGGGAAACAACTCTAATTTACACAACTACTGCAAGATAATTCACATACATTGGGACACTGACAAACCAGGTACCAGAGCATGCTCCGGCAGTACATAATCTGATTAACACCTCTGTTCCAACGTTCAGAAATCTGACATGTCTCCTTCTCCATCATTGTCAAACCTGGAAAGGTCAGCAGATCTGATTTCACCAGCAGGTAACTGCTTCCTTACTGAAAGTTTCTATCAAGGCAATCAAAAACATTACAGTACACTGAAATGCTCCACCTCAATCTGCTGACAGAAAAACTATAACACATGCCTCTTTATAAAAGATCTGTTTACAATACACAGTAAACTCTAAATCAACGCTAGCTTTATTTTAAGAATTTGAACACATTGGAATTAAAAAAAATAATTAGGCTGAAACTTCTGTAAATATAAAGATTAACCATTAATATACAAATATATCACTCTATGAATTAATTAAAACTGGGACAAAACCACCAGTTTCATCTGATTTACATGATATGAACTCAATTCTCCAGGAAGGAAAGAAAACAAGTGTAATTGTTGTGACTATCTTCAACTTCATCTCAGAGCACCAGACAGGCAGACAAAAGATACTGCATGATTCCCAGCTCTGCCACTAAGAATTTGTTTTAGTTTCATTTGCTTCCTTCTTCCGTTTTCATGTACATCTTGCCTTCTTAGAGGACAAACTCTTTACAAGATTTTTTTTATTTTTATTTGTGTAGGCAATGCTGAACACTACAATTACACAGTGCTGTTAAATACTAGTAATAGTTACAACAGTATCACAAATAAGCAAACCCTAATAGAAGCAACTTTTTAAAGAATGAGGTAGGTCACAATTTCTTAACATATTTAATTTCAATATTATTAAAGCACTCATTCCAGATCTCCACATTTACAGAATGACATTTTCTCCCGCTGTCACCAAAATGTTTAAAGCTGCATAATACTTACTGTAAACAACTTTAATATTTAACCAAGGCAGTGGGGCTTCCATGAGTAATCTGGTAATAGCTAGCTCGAACATTACAGTTTTTCCAGAGCCAGTCGGAGCGCAAATCACAAAATTCCTATCTGTATAAAGAAGCTAGGAAAGAATTGCAAAGTAGTAAATATAACACAGCTATCCATTGTACCTATTCATACATTCCAAAAGTGTTGTCTAGGGGAAAATGACACAAGGAAATTATTATTGCATTGATGTATGTAGTCCTATAAAAAATTTTGTATTAGATGTGAACTTCAAGTTACAGCAAAAGAAAGAAGATCATCTGCCACACGTCTGCCACAGAAATGTATGAGATACTGTTCATCTAAGGTTATTATGTAATGAAGTCCACCATTCTGCAACAACCAAAGACACCAGTATCTAGCTTTAGATGACATTAATACAGAATCACAGCCAATGTCCAACTGTAACCAAATGTAGGCTCATCAGAAAGACGTATTTTGTACCCAAATTCAAAGTGCAATTTGTTTTCCTTCTGTAATTCAATCTGCATTCAAAATTCCAACATTGTTGAATAGATATCATTTTAATATAATGTTAAGTTTTCAATGATGACAAAAGTAGGTTTTGTATGACTATGCTTCCTTCCCCCACATTCCATCCTCCACCATCTTAGAAGCCAGGTATGTCCATGTTAGGTTCCCTCATTTTCCTCTGACCAGGTTGACTCTACCCTCCTTCCTCCTCCGCAGAGTTACTCACCCACCCTCCCTCCATGCAGTATGCTCTGTGCAGCTTCCATTTCCTTCCTTCCCCCCACAACTCCTCATGGATTCTACTATTCTCATTCTTTTTTCCTTTCCTTCTAGCTGTTAATGCTCTCAAACTATTCTATGACTGTTAGGAGCTCACAAGGATGAATGGGAATCATCTAGTACTTGATTTATAAATAACTGTACAATGACTGACAATGACAGTACTGCTGAATAGTTGCAGGAATTACCTGTGTTCTTCATTTACCATTTCCAGTTTTCCAATGCTCACAAAAATCAATGAAGTATGAATGCTGTATGAATACAAAATTTTCCCTGATTTTTGTTAAATAATCCTTTCTAACATTCACTGTGAATCAACCAGAGAAATTCTACCAAGTTGAATGCTTACAACTTATTCCTTGGAACCAGAGAGTTGCTACCAAGTTGAATTTTGCAAGATTAACCAATAAAAAAAATAAATATACAAGACCATTATCTTTTTAATATGCTGATTTCTCTTAAGTTTTAGCAACATGCCATGTCTTATACATGAGTGATAAGCAAACCTTGTCCTTCCTGGTACCTTACAAACAAGTTCATATTTAGGTGTACAAATACATGAGCTGTTAAAAAAAATTTTTTTTTTTTTGAAAACTATTGTCACGAGAACTCTGTTTTTGCAACTTTCATGAAAGTAAACCTTGCTTACAGCTGTGGTTTTCCATTATTCTAGGAACAGAGAGTCACATAAGATTATTTCACAGGCCAGTATGATGTATAACTCTCACCAGAAAATAAACAGAAATTTGGAAGTAAGGAAAAATACCCTAAATCTATGCATAAAACTAAAAATGTAAGGAAAAAAAGCAACAGTATAGCTCCCCATATAATTTAAATACAAGACTGTTCTGCTCATATAAGCACCATTCTTAAAAATCTTCTCTTTATAAAACATTACTTAGTGGATAAGAAATTAAAAACCCAAACATTTGTAACATCAAAAGTAGCTTAAAAACCATGCTTAGAAATGTTTGTGAATGACACTGGGATTTCCCCTAGAGTTGAATGAAAATTTCAAATGTTCTGTTGAAGACTCTGATGGAACGTGCATCTTCTCTCTGCAATACCTAGAATACAATCTTTCTCAAATAGGTTGCTTTCAAAATAAGTTTTGGGTTTTAAAGAAAGAGCATAGCTGATAAAAAGGGCATGGACAAACATCACTTCTCCAAAAGGCCAACCTTCTCTAAAGTTCTGCTTTTCTTAACCTTCCTGTGAAAGTCATTAAAAAAATATTAGTAATCTGTATGCATAAAGACACATATAATTCACATCTTCACACAAATGTATTTAAAACTGAGAAAAACGTTTTTAAAAGTAGTTCTGGTCTCTTCTCCCAGCTAAGCACAACCCTGCCCTAGCACAATCTAGAACCTCTATTCCAGAAAGAGGTTCTAGATATACTACAGTTTTCTAACCCCTTTTAAGTTCTGAATATCAAAGTATTCATTTAAATTTATCTACAAAGTACTACTTGCAGTTGCAGCTAATGTTTCATACTTACATCATCCAAAGCTTTTGACTGTGCATAGTTAAAATATGGGAACTCCTTAAAAATACTTCTAAATTGGGTTGCTCGACAGCATTAAGGAATTGAAAACAATTGAGTGAAAATTATAAAATTTATTTTAGAACTGTAAAATGGATCTCTTTCTTGTAATTTAAAGGCAAACAAAACATATGCAACAATCTTTCACTGATACAGGCTTGTAAACAATTATCAAAAAGTAACTTATTAAATTATTTAGTAGCTTTATTTAGATTTTTGGTGTGCCATATATTCCACTTCACCAAAAAACCCACTACCTATTTGAGAGGTCTCAGGATTATACCAATAATCAAGAACCTCCTGCCTGGCATAGGCTTCATGGAATGGCATACAATTATGGAATGTGAAACTGCAACGGACAAAAGCTTTATTCTACACTGCAAACCAGATACAAGAGCAAGCAGAGCACTGCTGCTAGTATATCTAAAGTGTCAATGGTCACATTACATTTGTAATATAACACAAATTAATTAGCATAATATTGTATGACCAGTCATACCAGCAGCAAAGAAATTCACCTACGATCTCTTAGTGCTGACAGTGGTTTTAAAGATATTTTCAATTGCTAATATTGTGTACTCTTCAGATGACAGCGTTCTTACCTAAATTATGAGTAAGAGGACTGAGAGTATTGTTACATTACAAATCCAAATGAGTGCGCTGATCCTTGCCTGGACTTGCATTGAAGCCACACAAGCAGACTAACCGTAACCATTCAATCGGGCTGAGGATGCACACACAGCCAGGCATAACACCAACAGTAACAAGAACAAAAGGAAAAGAAAAAGGAGTAAAACAAGAAATAAAAGTAGTTAAATATAAACATTAAAAAAATGGGTAAAGATAAGCTAGTAATATTAGACTAAAGGAAATAAGGATTTTTTTTAAAAAGACTTCTCTAAAATTACCTCTCTAAATAAGTGATCTATTTTCAAAATACAGAACACTGACTGTCTGTAATTGGCAACATCAGAACAACTGAGTCCTTACTCATTTTGGAAATTATGACACTTCTTAAAGCTATTCACATGAATTTAAGTTGCCTAAATTTAGACATTTCCTCTTCCTGATATTTAATATGCCATTTGACAGGTTACTAGAAAAAAAATATTGAAAAGACAGTGTAAAAAAAGGCAAAAAAAAAAAAGTTTGACAGGTGTAGATGGATGGTTAATTATGTTATGGGTTCAAGGCAGGGACAAGAAGAAGGAAAATTATTGTAAAATCTGCTTAAAGAATGGAAATATACCATATGCACACTACAATATAAATACAGACCTATAAGGAATATATGAAGTTTATTTTCTTCTGAGAAAATGGGACAAAAAGTAAGATTCAGTTTTCCTAATAAGCCGAAATACTAATTCACTTTTCCTTTAAATAAAGTGTATGGGGCTATATGTGTATATGTGTCTTTGCTTATAAAATCTGGCCTGAAATATATATTACGCAAACTAAACATTTTACATTTTAAAAATAAACAGTTTTGAGGATGAAATTTGAATGTCTGAAATAAGAATAAATTTGCTAAGCAATGAATGATCTATAAGTTGTCCTATTTTCATTCTAGCTTTGGAATCCAAAAGGTAAACACGTATTCATCATTTGATTCCCAGCATTACGTTACAAATCAGAACTATTACAGGGTAATGCATGAGCTCCTATGCCTACAAATTAAACACTATAATTTTGTAAATGTAAAAGCATTGTAATAAAATCAGTAAATCAGATATAGAAAATACAAGGATACGTATTTCTGTAACAGCCCTCAAAATTTCCAGTTTTCTTCCTGTAGTTCCTAAAGAAATAAAAGTAGCAAATTTATAAAACCAGATTTGTTTTCAACCATGAAAAATATCTTCCTGACCCCAAGCTATGTGTTCTGTGAGGAGCTGCAAGGCTATAACAAGGTCCAGGTGATATAGGAGGAGCTGACAGGATAGGACAGGGAGATCACAAGCTCATCATTTGAAAGGACCACCTTGGCAGCCCTTTGCTGAACTCACTCCAGTTTAAGGATGTCTTGCCTGTACCAGAAGCTCAAAAGTTGATGCAGTATCTAGATGTGGTCTCAAAAGTGCCAAGAAGAAGGGGATAATCACTTCCCTCAACTTCCTGGCTTTGTTCCTGTTAACAAAGTCCAGGATGCTGTTGGCCACCTTTACTGCTGGGGCACACCGCTCGCTCACGTTCAGCGAGCTGTTCGCCACACCCCAGGCACTTCTCCGCAGAGCTACCCCCAGTCAGTCCATCCCAGGGGGACCCCAAGGGTTCTTCCCTTTCCCTGGGACAGGACTTTGCATTCATCCCTATTGAATTTTATGAGATCCCTGGCAGCCCTCTCCTCCAGGACAGCAGTACTGCACTTGTGGCACGAATGTGGGCAGAGTATGACCCATTAACCATCACCCTCTGAGCCTGACCATCCAACCATTTTTTTATCTGTGCAGTTGTCCATCCATTCCTAATGTCCTAACTTGGACACAAGAATGTTGTGGAAAAGTGTTTCTCAACCATTCTATGATTCTATGAAAAGCCTTGCCAAATTCAAAGTCAATGACATCCACCGCTCTCCCCTCATCCACAAATCTAGTCACTCTTGCTCAGAAGGCAATCAGACAGGAATCATGTTTTCCATTCCTGACCAGCCTCCAGATCCCATCTCAAGCCACAGCTCTGCCCTACAGTTTTCTGCTAGAACTATTTTTCTATTCCATATTTCTGTAGTAGTTAGCCAGGTACACAAGGTACATTCCACAGATGCAATGAGTCCCTGTTCCAAAAAGCTTAAAATCTAGAAATAAACCACACATATTTAAAAACTATTAAAAACAAAAAATAATTTCTAAAACAAGTATTTTATCATTTCATCAAAATTCTCACCACTGTCCTCCATTCTCCAGATTTTTCCTATTTAAAATCTATTCCTACAAAGATTCAAGTATGAACTGCATCACAAATAAACATTCCATTTTCAATTTCTGGTTTCAAATGAAGATGAGACTATTTACCACATGAAGGGATGAGGCTGCTCTTTTTCAAATTGTTTAGGGGACTGGTTTGAAGTGATATTTTCAAAAAGGTTTACATGCCTTGGCACTTTTGAAAATGTGACTCTTCTTCACAAATTGTTTACCCAACTCATATTAAACAACACTGTAATTAAGTTCCATAGAATTGCAATATCTTCTATCAAGTTTAGCCAATTATCTCACCTTGAGCTGGTGGGAAAATGTTCTTCACTCTACCTCAGATCATGGATATCCATTATTACCCTTTATATAAGACAGACAGACAGTGGACTATTTTTCTTGAAATAGAGTAATAATAATTACCTGTCATATCCAGAATCTCTGAAGCATTAGAAAATGATTTCATTTTAATTCCATTTTTAGATGCAATGTCCCCATCATTTACCCTATGCAGAGTAAAATCTGAGTCTTTAGTCATTGGAGCATGACGATTATTTCTCCATAAACTTTCTTTTCTCATTTCTTTCATGTTTTCACTTGTATTTAAGTAAGTATCAATTTCTTTCACATCCATAGAACTATCTTTAAATTCTGTATTTTTATACATACAACCAGACATTTTAAATAAGCTGCAAAAGATCCAGGATTTTCATTAGTTTGTTGTAACGTTAGACAGTTTCTCTAATATTTGAAAAATATGTACGTTTGTACTAGAAGCAGAACTAGTAAGATACAATCATAAGAAAAGGTTGTATCTAATTTTATTTGATCTGACACTCTTCTACCTAGAGAAGACTCCTTTCAAGATACATTTTAACTTTACTGTCATTCCAGAAAGAACCTGAAAGAATAAGCGGCCTGTCCAGATGGGCTTTGAATCCCAGTAGCAGATTAACTGTCAATCTCTGCATAATTAAAAACAATAGAGACATACAGGTTCTGAGGAATGAGAAGAGCTGGGCATAGAAGAGTTTATCTGCAAAACCTTTCCTCCCAGGCAGCACTGAAATCATGCCGAGAACTGCTCAAGGTATTCCTGGCTGGCTGACCTCTGCTCTAAAAAGCAAGTGATCTTAGCCTTCTTGCTCATTACCATGTGGATCAAGAACTCAAAATAGTATTTTGAAAAACCTTTGTTATCTAACAATTTCCTTAAAATTAAAGCAACAAGCTTCATCCTCACTTTTCTCATAAAAGAGGCTGAGCTCAGGACACATTTAATGCAGTACTAAAATATTGCCCAAAGGAAACACCTTTTTTCCTTACACTGAAAAGAATTAGTGTCTGGAGCCCTGTTAAAGTACCTTCAATTGAAGGATCCAAAACACCACGTTTAAGAAATGTATCTAAAATAATGATTCTGACAGGTGATACATTATCAGAATTGACTAGACACATACCTTTTTCTTAGGGTTGAATGGACACTCTCATCATCACTGTTTTCTGGAAAATCACTTAATATTTTATTTTGTAAAAAATTTGCACCAGATTGCTGAGAAACCGCTGTTCCTGTTTTGGATTTATCTTGGTCAGAAGAGAGAAACAATGAAACCATTTTCAGACTTTCATGCCGAAAACTAATTTGCTCTCTTTCTCCTACGCTTAATTGGAGCACTTCTTTTTCAGAGGCTATGCCAAAATGAACAGGTGCTGGTGATTTATCATTTACTTCCTCAGTGCTACACTGTCGTATAAAATTCTGGTGCTTTCTCCCTCCTACAAAAACAATAAATTATTATTTCTATTAATATTCATATCAATAGTCACTTTATTAAATATCTTCCACACAGAATAAGCCAAATTCACATATATTATATGAACTGATATTTCTATCTTATTGCAAGAACTTTAGTGTATATTTTGACTTATGCTGATGAATGCAATGCATCTATTGTTAATTAAAAAGTTATAAAAATAGGGTCACTTTCTATGCTTCCTATACAAAGTAATGGAGCAAAACTATTCCTCAGAACTACAAAGTAGTTTGTGAGACAGAAACTTTTCACCCTGTCCCAGAATAAAGACAGTCTTTTAAAAAAATGACACAATGACCAAGCTTGAAGTTCCTACTACAAACAGCTGTGAGATAAACCCTGCAATCTCAACAGTCAAAATTCGTAATGATGTTGGTGACAGGCAGGTTTCATAGTCATCTTGGTTAATTATCACATTTTACAGGGTTAGTTCTCAGTAGGATCGGTGTCCTGATTTGGCTGACCATACAAGCATTGCTGTCAGCAAAAGAAAGGCGAGAGCAGAAATAAGCAATTGGATGCAACAAGATTACAGAACAGCTCTATTCCGCAGACTATTAATTTCAGTGTTATCCATCTAGAAACTTAAAATTGCAATGGCCTGTATGTGACATAACCCCGGCAGTTCCAATTCTACAAACACCAGAAAGCCTATTTGAATGAGTAGTTCTTAATGGAATTGCTCTTGCATAAAGTAGAAAAAAACTTCTTCTGTCCTAACAATATAATTCCTAAACAGAGAATATAATAAATCAGCACAGCAGCTAAGAAACTCAGAAATCTAGTTGATGGAGATAAAGCAACCGAATTCTTTAAAATGAATTTCCTTAAGGTGGTCCTGAATGTCTAGATGGAAGGAATACTCCACTTAGCAGCAATCAATGGTCAGATTCAAGTCTGGCCTCCTGAACAGCAATCTGAAAAAAGCCCCAGAAGGGAAGAAGAAAGTTAGGTTCATATAAACTCTCTGTTCCTTGGGTGGGAGACAGGTCATCAGATCCATGTGTTGCATTATGCTCTTACAGCTGCTTCCCACTGTGTTATGATGCTTCATGGAATAACGTGGAGTAGCTGAAACTTTGATCATACTTCTTACCTTGCCCACTTCTGCACAGTAAACTTGTAGCCTGTATATGCCCAAAGAGGACTGCTAATACTCCAAACATATGTAAGACCATCACTCTCAACTAAAATACATTCTCTGTCTATATTTGCATACCTAGAATGTTTCGTATTTCACAGCATTAAAAGAGAGAGGAGGAATTATCTGTCAAGCTAATTATTCGTTAAGTCATTCAAAATGAATGTCAAATATTATGGTTTAGCGGGACTTGGCAGTGTTAGGTTTACGGTTGGACTCGATGATCTTAAAGGTCTTTTCCAATCTAAATAATTCTATGGTTCTATTCTACGATATTTTACCCATATGAGTGTTGTCTGTGTTCTTTTCCAGTTCCCTCTGTAACTCCTCTGCAGCTGGAATTTCAGCAATAGCTGGAGCAGGTGCAATACACCAAATCTTAGGCTCTTCATTTTCTAGATACCTATTTTTGACACACAAATGTAAGGTAAAAGCATTCTTTAAGCACCCTCCACAACATGTAGCTCAAAATCACTAATCATAAATAACCTACTGTTTCTCCTGCTAAAAAATATTCTTATTCTTTAATTTGTGTGATTTTTAATCACAGAAAATTTAAGAGGCAAAATTTCTGCTAACCTGTATTTCTTACAGCCCTAAGATACACCTGCATTATTCAAACTTCAGTGTGCTTGGAAAAAAATTTCAAAGTATGGTTATGAACCTGGAAATTTCTAGCCCCACATTTCTACTGGTAGACAGAAAAGGGAGTTACAAAAAAATATTCTGCTATAAAATGATTCAGAGTGTGGAAAAACTTGGAAAACAATTACATATATTTAACAATAAATATTTACCTTTGTCTTGTATCTGGTCTTTCATAAAATAAATTATCCAATGAAGAGACCACGTCTGCAGAGTTGAACATTTTTAGATCAAATGTGAAGTCTCTTAATCTGTAAAAGGCAGCACAAGGAACTGTGAAACTGAAATTACCAGGATTGAACCTGTATAAGCAATAGAAAGCTTATTAGTTTTAAGTGCCAATACTTAATTTCTGGATTTTTTTTCTTTTAGAGCTCTTGCCTGCATCCTTGATTCTTCTTCAAAAAGGGAATCTCTCTCCTGATAAAATATGGTTCCTATTACTTATGACCAAAAATCCTGTAGGACATCACTTTACATTGTTGTACAACAACCTTTACATTACCAATGACGTATCAGGAGGGAAAAAGTGTGTAAGAATGAAGATCCAGATAAAGTTTATGCTAAATTATTTAATTTCTAAGAATAATGTTAAGATTCTTTTATACAACTGCAGACTATATATTTTTTTCTCAGATTGTTTCTGTTCTGATGGAAAAATACAGTTTGTCTTATGATCAGATTCTGTCAATTTTTACAAAATAAGATTATTCTATTATCTAAAAAAACCCCAACAATTATTTTAATTTACAAGCAAATCAGATTTTTTTTTTAACCTACATGCAAATTGCTTACCTAGATAATTGGAGTATGGGCCCAACTCCTTAACGGTGTTAACAGGTGTGTTCTGAAACATCAGGACCAGACATTACTTCTGAATTATTTATCAGATACACCAGTTTTAAACATACTCCAGTTAATGTAAATGTTTTTCATTTAGCACCAACTCTAGGTATTAGACACATTTTATTTATGTGTTTGTGTTGAGAAGTTTCACAGCTCTTCCTTTTGCCTAAGGACAACTTTAAAAAGCAAAGATCTCACTAAAAGAATACCACAGAAAGGATTTTATGAGTCAAAAATCTTAGATTCACTGAAACAAATGGTAAAATACCAAATCAACTTCAACAGAGTTTATAAAACTCAAAGACCAAAGCTGGTCATAACAAAGCAAAGCTATCTTCTTTACCTACAGAGATAAACCAAAAGTGACACTTCTTTTGTACTCCAGAATCTCATTAGTAACATATGAAAAAAAATCTTTGAGTGCTTTGCAAATAGGATTCAGGTTTACTTAATTACTGTATACTGTCAGTTGCGAATCACAAATTTTAAAAATATTTTTCTTCAACAGAAGCTGTAAAACTTCAAATATTCCAGAGAAATGTTTCAAATTTAAAACAGAAAAACATCTCACAATACCAGCAGAATATAGAGCATGTAATCAAAACTGTCTGTGAACATAGTGAAGAAGATAGGTTTTAGAACTTCAAACAAGAAATCTGTCAATGCCCCTTTTACACTCCTTTTCAGAGCTAAGTCTGCAACACCACTTCTACCAATTTCTGCCACTCCCCCACCGCCAGGTTTTGCCACTTTTTCCTTCACACTAATGAATCTAGAATTTAGAAATCACACTAATAAATGTAACAAAGCTGGTTAATTTTGCCACCATGCTTTCGCATGCTTTTAATGTCAGTAATCTAAAGCAGGAGTTCTCAGGCTTGCGTATCAGTAGTGGCAGCAGAAAGCATCTGTCAGGAGTACTATCAAGTTGTTGCTATTCAAATAGTAATTATCTGCATTAATTGCTTATCGAACTGAATAACCACCACTCCATCACCTCCAAGGAGCTGCAAATACTGCAAACCAGTATGAAATGGTTTTCATTCCTCAAGTGGGGAATCATCAACCTATGATTACGCAACTTCGATTTAAGTAATTTGGATTTATGACTCCCATCCTTGAGCAGTCTTTGTTATACACAATATTTAATCTCCCAGGCCCTTCAGGCCCCTGCTCTCTATATGTCATTTATTCTTTGACTGGCTCCATTAATTCCAATTGCTTGATAATGTAAATAAAAATTATAGAAGAGGTCATGGTCATTCTAAGAGACTGGAAAACCCTGGCATAACACTCCTTTATGCAGTTCTGTATTCATCCACCCCCTTGCTGGCTGTCAGCTGGGACATCCCTCTCAAAACCCCCAGCCAAGAAATATGGGAAAGTCTCTCAGACTTTTAAAGGAAGGAAGGAAGAAAAAAAAAAGGGGGGGGTGGGGCACAAAACATGCCTCCCAAGACAGACAGGAATCAAAAGGTCTTTTCCATACTCTCAATACTGTTTGATAGCACAGGGAAAATGCATATTCAAGATGGAAGAATGAGGGAGGTGAGCAGGTGTTTGCAGGAGCAGCACAGACCACCGATTCACACTTACAAAGAGATGTTTGCCAGCTGCTGTAAGCAAAGACCTCTCATGTACCTGCTTTAAGAAACAGCTTACTACAGACTTACTACAAACGCTGCAGGCCACAAGGGGATTTGCTCAGTTTTGAAGCCCCTTTGCTTTTCAACTCTGTCCTAAAACCTTTCCTCAGACCTCTGTATTTCACCTCAGTGTTCTCTCCAGGGGGCCCAAAGTGAAGGCTGCAACCTTCAGGGGTGCTGACCCAAACAAACTGCTTGCTCCCAGCTGTGGACCAGGTGGGCATCCCCACCTCACAGCGCTCCTTTCCCGTTCCTGGAGCCCCTAAGGCCCCCCTCCCAGCCAGACTCCCTCTCCCGCCCTCCTCCCTCGACTGAAGAGGGAGAACCTGACAGAGTCGATCCCACCTCACCAACAGGCCTCCCGCCACAACCGCACAAAATGTCGGCCGCGGAGGGGCCAACCCGGTGCCACCGCGACCCGCCGGGCCGGCCGAGCGGGCGGGAAGCAGCGGTTGCCACCCGGTCCCTTCCTAGCACCGCCCCAGGGCAGGGCCGCCCTCCAGCGTTTGAGGGAGCCGGCCTGCGCCGGCTTTCTTTCGCCGCGGCGGGGTGTGCGTCCTCCCGCTGGCACGAAATGGAGGGTGCCGCGCTCGCTGCGCGACGGCTGCCTTTCCTCTGAGGCGCGGCCCGGGCGTAACGCCTGACAAACCACCTACGCTCACACATCCTGAAACCAATGGGAAAGGAAGGGCCTAAATTCTCCTTAAAACGGTAAATAAGGAATGTGGAGGGACTCCACTGGTGCCAGAGTTAGAGTTTGTCCAAACATGGATGTATCGGGAATTACTCTGTTGGAAAGTCCTTACTCACTTTTACCCTGGTATAAAATAGAAAAGGCAGCTGATTCCTGCACCATATGACTCTTATTAAAAGGATTCCTACGGGAAGAAATAAATACACTGAAAATATTGATCCTTGAAATGTTTTCTCATGGATTTCTGAAAATCATTCACATATTTTTTTTTCTTCCTGCTGCTGAACTAGAGCAACAAAGCTTCCTTAATTCATATGAATTGAAACAATATCACATAAAGTATTTGTAAAATGCAGAAGTAGGTTGCTATTTTTTTTCCACAGAAATACTGCAACTTATAATTCTGGACTTGCCATTAGAGCATAGCTTTTGAACTAGTAAATTTAAAATAAATTGCAGAACTGTCTCAGAAAGACTAAATTTTAAGCTGGTTCAAAGCTTCATGCCATTCAACAAATACTATAGAGGCAGCTACTGTAAACATGTATTTCCTCATACATAAATAGATGAAAAGGAGACAGAAGATTTTCTCAAATATTGATTGATTTTAACATAAATAATTTTTATTTAATCAACTTTTTTGTTTGTCTTTCTTGAAAATATTGATTAATTTTTAACTTTCCATTTCAAATTCTTAGACATTGTATGCTTACATACTGTAAGTGTATTCTCTCAGACTGTGCAAGCCCAGGTCAATTAAAAGCATGCAGTAAAGGTTATGCTCATTTTTACAATTCTGTGTATACGAGGTCTTTCCTTTATTATTCTTACCTTAAAAAGACTTGCATCAGAACTGTGTCATATTACAATATTCCAAAATTTACACCAGATGTTTAGATGCTTTAATCCACCTCCCCATCTAATTAGTGGGCAGACAGCCAAGGGTAAGAAGCACTTCATTCCTACTTCCAACATGGCAGGATCTTGGCCTGCACAGAATAACAGAAGATTTTATGATATAGAGCTTAGAATACAATCAGGATCACTAATGAACCAATTGTCTGAAATTAAATTCTGAAGCCACCAATATTATTCAGTAATTTGAATAAAAGTGGGGAAATGTTTGTGCTTATAAGCATACAATAAGCATTCATTTTGTGCTTATAATAAATTCTGAAACCAGAAAGCATTTTTGCTTCTTACTATTGGAGAATGCCGTCTTCGATTCTGGCCTCAGGCAAGTTTCCATCTTAGTTCACAACATCTGCTTTTAGCTGACCAGACTTTAAAGCAATAATACAAACAGTTCATTTTTTAAAGCTATTTTTTCTTCGTTTCCCTTCCCTAGGTGACATCTCCCTCAACACACACACAAATCACATAAAATATATAGCAAAGTAGTCTCTCAACTGCTTTGAGACAGTTTAATTTTTGATTTTCCCCAGGCCTAACATCTGATCTGCCATATGTTTTGAGTCTTTCCAGCTCGTGGAGATCACATACTAAGTCATAAACCTGCATGTTCTGGAGCAAATGCAACTAGAAAATCGCAAACACCAGACATTGGTCAGTGATCCATATGATAACAGAAAAATACTCATACTTGGTAAATACAAAGCTGTTAGAAGATTCAGTTTTCTCCAGAACTTACAAATTGAACAAATCAGCTGCAAACAAATTAAATGCAGAAAAGTATCATGACATAAGTGGGCTGACAGTTGTCAGTGTCTTCTCTCAGTTTCCTTTGTTTGGCTTTATCCACCATTTCAGAGACGTGACAAAACCGTTGGTCTCTAAAAAGTGCCCTACCTCATAACAGAAATCACTATGAAGTATTAGAAGGTCTTAACATCACAGGTGACCCTGCACTGTATGATTTTTACCATGTGCTTGAGATAGTTGCAATGATTAATTTATTAAAGAAATTGTAAGATTCAAGAACTAAAAAAAATATTTGCACCTGTAACCTTTTCCAGTCAAAACTGGGAAATAAAAATACAGCAAAAACTAAGTTGCTTAGGTGAGGAAAAGAAAAGGGAGTTTCTTTCATTTTATCCTGTTGGCTAGCATTTACAAATGTGGGCCTGATGTTGCACCACCCTTGCAAAAAGTTAAAACAGGTGAACAACTTGATTCGTGGCAGCTGAAATTACTCATGTGCATAAGTGTTTGCAAGATTGGGTCTTAAGAGAGCTAAACGCAGCTCCCGCTGGGACCTGGCAATACTGCTCTGCATGTCCGCCGGAGGGGATCTCTCAGACCTGATAAAAGGCACTGCTCCCCAGGGCTGCAGCAAGCAGCCTGCTCTTGCCGTGCCCCTAACATATGCTTCCCCAGGAAGTTTAGCTCTTGAACTTTGTTTTTTATGTGGCTAAAGTAAAATATATTTAACACTTCTTTTTTTTCATGGTGAGGTGGGGAAAGTGTTCTTTTCTGTACTTTTTAACCTTTGTTTCCTTTTTCAGTTTCTTACCCATACATTTTTTCTTTTAGGAGATGAAGTCCTCCCACTGAATCCCTCAAGGACGGACTAACCACGAAGGACCATTTTCATTATGTATAATATTAGCATCTCACTGCAAATTAACAAAATGAGCACGTTTCACATTCACAACTCCACCCTGAACAAATCTCGTCATGTACAAACACATTATGTCACATACTATTTAGAAATGTAAGCGATTTTGCACATAGACAAGGGAGATATTATATAATTGAGCATAGATTTTACAGTTCACATAGCTGATACTTTTTAATTTTTGTATATTTAAATCATAGGCTCAGTTGATGAGACATATGCAGAAGGAAAGAAAATGAGATTAATGCCATGGCAATATTTGCTCCTTTGGACTGTACCTCCTAGGAGGCAAGTCATTGCTGCTGCTCTTAAAAGTAAAACATAAAGAATGTCCCATTGATACACTGTCCATGGAGTCTGCTTTTGGATAAATGACAAACCAACCTGAAAGTTATATCTGCAACCACTGTATTGGAAAATAACTTGGCTATTTTCATCTTGTCAGTTCCAACAACGTACTTTTTTAAAGGGAGGAAGGGAATGTTTTTTTTTTAAGCTCGAACTATTTTGTTGAAGTCAGATCTCAACAGAAGTATAAGGTACAACAAAGCGCCCTTATTTTATCAGCTTTTTGCTCTAACTTATTATGAATCAATGATACTTACTGCTATACAATGGCTAACATCTGGATTCCAGATCCTCTGGTAGTTCATTCACTTTGATAAGATCTCCTGTCAGCATAATTTCTTGCTTTGGATTGGAAACTATAATTCTATCATTGAGAAAAATTATTCAGAAACCCCTGAAAAGGAATACATTGTAGATTTCTTCTTTTTATTAGATAAGCATATTATAAAATCTACAGATTTTTCCTAGAATAATTTTGTCATTTGTAAAAAATATAAACAGTTCTAATAAAAATTAATGTTATGAATAGTCCCAGTTCTGCGGTGATCTTTGTGCAGGAACCGGGAACTTAAGTGATAATGTTTTCTTGCTGCAGTGTGAGCCTACTTATCATTTTATCAGACTAGTTCCCTGGGGAAAATGAAGTCTTTTTCTGCCCATGTTTTGAAGTAATATGCACTCTTTATGAATTTCATTTTGTGTACAGTTTGGCAATTTTTAAAAAATGTACTCATAGTAGTCTTCATGTATCACTGAATAAATGTATGTCCAAAATGTTCATCTTCCAAATCCTCTGTTCTACAAATATTCCTCAGTAATACTTGCAGACCAGTTGACTTGTTAGGATTGTAAGTGAAAGCCTGCTAACTTGCTGCTGCTCATTAAACCAGTAAGAAAATACATTATGGAAAGAAAAGGTCCATAGAATAAGTTAGGCAATGTAATTCTCAGGAAAAGGGATATTTCTTACCTTGGAAAAGCTGCTTACACAGAAATCTTAATATGACTGAGGTATTTGTCCACATTCAAGGGACAGAAGAAAATTCGTGAGTTTTGAAAATATGGGTCTGATGTAAGGTGAATTTTTAGAGTATATTTTGTTTTACATATAGCATTTTTGTTCACCAAGAGAGTTTATGTCTGTTGAAATGTTTTATATTTTGGCAGACAATGGTTTGAGGAGCAGATGAGAGGTAAGGAGACCTTGATTCTTTGTGTGACATTATGGCCACTTAACATCTATATGTCTGATTCTTCCTCAAGGGAATTTATTTTCTTGGTT
This sequence comes from Mycteria americana, assembly GCF_035582795.1. Classification (NCBI taxonomy): domain Eukaryota; kingdom Metazoa; phylum Chordata; class Aves; order Ciconiiformes; family Ciconiidae; genus Mycteria; species Mycteria americana. The sequence goes on along the minus strand of NC_134371.1, from coordinate 51,565,475 downwards.
TTGTGTCCACTCCATTTTCTTTAGGGGAAAAAAAGAAGCAAATATTTTAGCTACTGTCCTCTTTGAAATGCTTATCCAAAGATTTCTAGAAAAGCTCATCTTACCCATTTCCATTCTTCCTTCCCTGGTCCTGTCCTAATTACTAAACTTATGTTGATTAAGGTGGCATAAAGCAACTCAGCCACATAAACCATGCTTAAAGAAGCAGTGTGATCCACATGTGAGGTGACTGGGGTCCAGCCAATAAGTTTAATGGCTTAATGTAGTCAGGGCTAAGACACATACGTATTCTAGAGATAATTCTGATAATTTTAAACTGTCTTTCCTAGGATGACAGCCTGCTTACTCATTTCTAGTAATCTTCTGTACTGTAGCTATGCTGTGCATTTTAAGTTAAACAGCAACAATATGCCAATTAAATTTCTGCAGACTATATGATCTGAACACCCTACAGATCCTTAGCTTTTTCAAAGTAGGTCCGTGTATACAGATTTTGTTTGATCTCTGGTTCATGTCAACCTGGTTTTGAAACATACCACAACTAGAAGATATTTCTTTATGATATGTTAGTCATCAGGAATGTGATCTATACTGATAAAGGGGAAAAGAGTTCATGCAGTGATCTTCCTTGAGAAATGAAGTTTACTCTCCTTGCATTAAAGTAAAAAGCATACATTCCTCAAAGTTCATATTTTCTCCAATATTTATGTATTTTAACTTTTATGATCATAAAAAACATTGTCTTGAGCCTTATGATTTTAAGTTTAATAATTTGATGCTTGATAATATAGTCATATTTACTGACTGCATCATAAAAAGGTTAAGTGCAAAACTGTGTCTCTGGTACACAGCTAACAAAGTGTGGTCTAGTCCTGAGTAGAGCTTTAAGATATTATTGCAGTGCAAGTAATAAACAGTAGGAAGTACAAGTGCAGAAGTAGTACGTATCCTTGCAGATGATGAAAAGGACATAAGCCAACCCCTCTTGACTCCATATCGGACACTAGGAAAATGTTTGTGTTTTAAAGCACTTGGACTGTATTGATTTAGGAACTTAACATGATGTGGGCCTTTGAAAGGTGTGAGGAAACCATACTGTTGTAGATGCAACAAGATGTTGACCTTATAGTAAGCACAAGACTGATACAAGTATCTAATATTAAAGTATCTATTATGTTCAGTACTTAATCATAGTTCTTGGGTTCACTGACCTTCATGTACAGTTCTATGCAATTCTGTTGCACAGGTCTTGAAAGCATTTGATCAGAATATTTTTTCCAATTTAACCAAATTTGTACCTCTCAACTTTGGTGGTGGTGTATTTTTGGACTGAAAATCCTTGTGAAACAATTATAATTCAAAACTTGAAAATAGCAAGTGTCTTACATTCTGCAATGCAGTAACTTGTACAGATGTTCAGCTTTCAGTTGGGGCACTTGAGGCAATTGTGCCCGTTCCTGACATGTTATGTTCTGAAAACAAAACCCAAAACAAAAGAAAACAGAAAATTACATGAGAAGCAGCAGAATAGAAAGCCTGAGTACGCTCACATTTAAGAAATTGTCCATCACCAGGTGGGTTTGTTCCAAGCAAACTGCGGACTCCACATTGCAGAGCACATCAGGGATAGGCATTGAAGTAGATTGAACATGTTCTGAGAAACTTCCAAACTAAGAAGTAAAGGCAATGACTGAAGCTTGGGGACTTCTCACCATCACAAAAACATTTGAGTTCAAAATCCCACTGCACTTTGGCACAAAATGCTGAAGATGGTTTACACAGACTTAACTTATCCTCAAAGTAGCACAAGTGCTTTGGTGACAGTGGAGAACCTAAGATATCAACATGTTGCAAAGAAAGAGAAAAACTTCTGTCACACAGAATTTTTGATAAAAATGGAAGAGGCAGCAAGGAACATGGTTGAAAAATGCGGTATGTTGACACACTACCAAAAGAAACAGAGTTAGATATGAAACACTTTTATAACAAGCTGACTACTGACAACGATACAGAAAGTAGGTGACAGCATTTCAAAGTCAAGACATTCTACATACTTGTTGATGTGTTTACAACATAGATGAAAGAGCAGTTTCAAGATTTCACAGAGAAATGCAGGCTGACACATTGACATTGATAAAGTTTTTAAAACATCTTCTCATATAAAGCCATGAAGAAAACTTTGTAATTTGCATATTTAGTCCAACTATTCGCTAATCAGCCCTTTCACATATTAATTCAGACCATATAGACTTACTGGTTAATTTTTTTGTAAGATATTCAGAAGAGGACATATATATTTAAACACATAAAGAAAAGATGGAATGGTCAGTGGACTGAAGCTGTATCTGCAGAAGAACTCAGGATGCTGTAATGCTCTGACAGTTTTGTGTGTTTCCTACTGGAATATCCTGGAGAACATTGAAAGCCTTGGCTTCCCATGTAATTCTGGGGAAGACTTGGGAGCTTATAGAATCTAGCAAGTCACTACAAAGTATGGCAGGGTTTTCCCTTCTTATTTTTCCAAACAGCATTATAGTTACAGCACTCACTCAAGATCCCTTTTTATGAAGCGGTTTCAGTCCATATCTCCCACCTTCTGAGTGAAAACTCCAGTTACGCAATTATTGGTTTTTGTAGGCCAGGCCTGTCTCAGCTCTTTCATGGTAAAATCATTTGAAATGGTATGGAATAATTAAAACTTATGTAGAAAGAGTGCATATGTGCCAACACGACTATATGGCTCAGGAAAATCACCTGAGAGTTGAGAGACACCTCCACCCCCCCACCAAATCACCGCATTCCCCTAGGCTACAAGAGAATACAGTCATGTGCGCTCTTGTCCAAATATTTAATTCATGCAAAGGAACCCAACCAAATACCCACTGTAAGCAAGCACAGTATTTCTAGTGACATTAGTGATGTTTGGATCACATTTGCAAGGAGAGCCAAAAGGTCAAATCAATATTTAAATGTGGAAAATGTAATTTGTTCACATTCTAATAACACTGAATTGCAGGAGTGGTTTTTATGTACATTTTAAAACTGTTTAACTTAGTATGAAAGAAACTAAAGATTAAAAATTTGTACCTTAACAGAATGCTTTTGCAAATCATACTAACTTACAAAATATTAATAAGATCGGCTTAACCTAAACTGTTGCTGCAGCATCGCTAAATGTTGGAAAGTATGGGTTTCAAGCGTTTATTAGCATTCATTACTTCTTCGTACTCATTTTAGCACCTTACTTTCCTGTAAAACAAGCTAGAATTGCAACATCTAGGCAAATGACTTCAACATTTGGTCTTCATAAGCTGACTACAAAATACCCAGTGTGGGGAAAAAAAAAAATTTCTTTGTGACAAGGAAGTGTTGTTTTGTTTCTTGAGAAGTCGCCGATAGATTTCTTTTTGAATATATTTTTAGCTAATTAAAATACTACCTGAATATGAGGAGAATGTTACCCATCTCCTGTCACCTTGTTTTAGTTCTTGTTTTTCTCTTGGCTTGAGCCTCTACAGAGCCACAGTTGTAAGACCAGGGAGTCCATAAGAATCTCCAACATAAGCTCCTGCATGTAAAAAGCCATTAAATTTCACCAAGTCACCCCCTTTGAGACCTGTAACTCTTCCTTTTCTCTCCACCCTTTTTTGTTTTCTCCAAAGTGTGACCTTTGGCCTATATTCACGGTCTGTGCAGAGGCTTTGGAAGCAGAGGGATTTGAGGCAGAAGCATTTCCTTGGGCAATAGAAGTGGCAACAGCAGGAGTACCAGGGAAAACAAAGCATTAGGATAAATCTCTTCTAAAAAAAAGAAAAAAAAAAATCACAGTGCCAAGCTATTCCTCCCAGCTACTACATACGTATGGGGAAGAATCTTAATCACCAATGCATGACGTACAGAATATAGATCTACAGCACTTTAGAATTAACTTAAACTCACAGTATTCATTAGAAATAATAGTAATTAAAAAAATGGAGTGTGAGCAAGAGAAATGCACTAAAGTGTTAAGACAGAAGCCCAGCATTCATGCAATTTTAGAGCACATATTTATCATGTTGCCATTCAGCACACTGCAGCTGGCAGCTCTGCTACGCACGTCTAACCACTGCTTTCCAGATGGCAAAGGAGAGCAAAGAGACACGAGGCAGTTATCGTGATGGAGTTGAGATATATCACCACAATAATAACCGTGCAATGAAACAGTGGACATCAGCTCGAAGGAAGGAAGGAAGGAGCATAGGGAAAGGCTCTGAGAGTGGCTGAGACTCCTGGAAGGGGCATCTGGATCCCGACTTCCCAACTTTCATAGCACCTGCATTGGTCAGTTCCCAAAGAAAGATCTGGTCCCATTTACTCACAGGTATTTTGTGTTTCAAAAGTAAATTTTTAGTTCTGAAAATGCATTCCAAGCTTTTAAGACAGGGTCATCACTACTGCTTCTTGTCATCTGTTTCACAAAGACTAAAGGGAATGGGCAGTGGTCTTTCGCAGAGACTTTGTGCTTTGTCATTAGCTCGTGGGGTGTGTGTTGCGTGTATTTCAAGGGTTGAAAATACACCTTGGGTGTCACCTGGTCCTTCCTGTCTGACACTGAGAGCATGAAACATGCCTCCAGCACTAAATACAGACCAACATACATTGGAAACCTAGAAATATAAGCACATGCGTGTACTAGTACATATAGCTCTAAGAGCAAAAACTAATCTACAGCAATTATCTTAGGGAACAAGAGAGCTGCAAAACTCCCCCTTTGAGAGACACCACTGCTGCATGTCCAGCCCAAAATAAGTGTTTTCACCATTATTCCTTTCCTGCCAATTAAACCAGTTGTACAATGTGTCACTGAAATACAAGGAATTTCAAGGACTCGGACTAATTTCCCAGTAACTGCCATCTCACTTCTCTGGTAGTAAAGCATAGCTTTATTTTTAACTGTTATAAATAGTGATTCCTTTGTTAATTTCTGGGAAGGTATTATCATCACAGTAGGACAAGTGTAAGACTTTAAGTTATATGATACTAGTGCTAGGCAGTTTGGTTGTATCTGTCTTTACACTTGGACAATTCAGTACAGGTTCAAGGTGATGCTTGAGAAATTTACCTTAATAACATTGTGCTTTAATTTGTTAAAACTGCCATCTTTCTGTTGAAGACCATTTCAGATGATGTGGTGGAGTGGGACAGAATCAGGTCTGTTCTCCAGGCCAGGAGGACAGCTTTCATTGCTGACAGAGGACAGATAAGTAAAAGCTACTGAAATACCATGACCACCATTAACATGACACAGGAATGAAAACAGCGCAATGAAGGAATAAGAAGTGCATTTCTACCTACAGCTGGTTGAAAAATAGAGTTTTCATCCTGGTAAAATTTTAATACCTCAGACTGCTTCCCTTTTAAAATATCCAATTGTTTTGAGACTTTCCATCAAAACCTTGGGCAAAGGTGGTATCTCCAAGTGGAATATTCTGATTATGGTGAAATGTCAGCAGAACATGGCTTTGCTTCAACAATGTTTCAGTAATTTCTAATTCATTCAGAACAGTCTTGTAGAAAAAGGCATTAAAATGAGATTTTGCAGGTGCAGAATTTCTTCTTTTTTAATTTCAGTTGTATTTTTGCATTATCTACATTTTTCCTGGTTTTATTTTAACAGTGGAAATCTTGGCAATGTTATTTGCTGCTGTCATAAAAACAGGCCATCTTTACCATGATGATTTATATAGCTAGACAGTATGCAGCATGTATCTGAAGTCATATATAGCTGAAATTTGCATGAAATGATATTTTTATGTTATATTTTGACATTATACAACAAACTGTTAACCATATGTTTGGAAAGGATTAAAAAAGCACTATCCTTATTATTAAATTGGGGAGAGGGTCTTGCTACTTATTAAATTTCTATTTGATATCCATGACATTTCAAGTAACTGCTATTTTAAACATCAAAACCCACAAGAAATATCTACAGAAATACTGGAAAAGAGAGGAAAAAACCTGATACTACACACAAAAGACGATGCTGCATTTCATTACTGTAACTGTTGCATTAAACCAAGCTTCTAGGTCAATAATCTACCAGTTCTCAGGAAAAAGAGACAAAATATTTCCATCACATACATCCAATTTCTCTGGTTTAAAATGAATTCCTTTCAAAGAAGGTAACAGTTAATACTGCAGAGGGATTTTTGCTCTATAGTTCTGAAACACTAGCTGGAAATAGGACTTCAAGGCAGTGGAGGGGAGCATAAGATGAGTTCAGGAGCCTTCTGTGATTCCACATCCATTGAATCATTAGTACTTCTGAAACTTGAGAAGACTGGGTATTGTGTAAAATAGCTTGAGGGAACAGCTTCAGAACATTAAAATACAGTCCACGGGCAATTTTCTAAAAGAACCCCCCTTTCCATAGTTCTGTCCTCCTTTTTAATATTTTAAGCTAGATGCCTTAAGTGATATATGTATTACTTTCAGTATAAAATTTCTCTCTTTGACAGACTGCTTTGGTCTGGGGGCCCCAGCGCTGCTCCGAGCCACTTCCCTCAGCCCACCAGGACCCTGGCACACCTCCACCAGGGATGCTGCTGTGCAGGGTACAGCACAGTTTTCTTCGTATGTATTGCTTTCTTCTTCTGTATGGGGGTACGGAACAGTTTTCTTATGAACCACGGTTCTTTGTTCTTGTGTTGGTAGCTCTTCAGAACCAAAAGTGTGGTAGGCGCACAGGAAACACCAGACAGTACCACTGCTGCTCTTCATTAATCAGTGAACTGAGGGGTTAATTCTACCTCTGTTACACTGATGTAAACAAGGTGTAAATATAGTCTTGTCTATAATGCTAAACTAAGTTAAAATGTACATAAATAAGAGTAGCTGAAGCCTGAAGTTTTGGGGCAGGGAGTTTGCAGCTTTTAGAGATTTAATATTTTTTAATTTTTATTTTAAACTGCAGAAATTAGAGGCAAAGTCTCCTGTGGGCCATGAGTGGAGGCAAAGACTGAAACCACACCAGTCACTTTATCATGGGAGGGGCGGGCTTAGAAAGGCTTGCTGGTTTTGTTTGGCTGTTTGTAAAATCATCTGTAGGGATTTTCTGCCAAACAGCAAGAATAAAAAAGCTAGAGTTTAAAAACATAAATACCTGTAGTTTCTTCTGGTTTTAGAGTAGTAAAGCCTTGCGTGCATGCACACATGCATAAACTATAATATCAGATAAGTGGGCACAGTTTTACTTGTATGCAAAACCAGGTGTTAGATTAAAATGTGACAACTTCAAAAATAATATAAATGCTACAAGTATATAAAAGATACGATAAGAAAAATGTTTCAAGCAAAGTCATTTTCCCTGCTTATTGATTCTGGGAGCTGATTGTCTTCTTCATCACTCCTTTTTATATCACTGATGCCAAAACATGGAAAATGTGAATACTAACACTGTAAAAAAAAACTGAAATATTTTAAAATGAGCATAGATGGGTAGAATATACACAGAATTCATATTTTTTAAATGTGCATAAAATAGTATACTGTTCAAGCAATAGTATACAGTATCATGCTTTCCTAAAATGACCTTTTAATTTGAAGAATTTAATCTTGCTAAAGCAAAATGAAGATGTGAAACAGGTAAATGTTTACTCATAGAAGATATACAGGAGAAGAAATTCAGCAGTAACTTAAGGACCATGATAGTAACAACAGTGGAACAGTGAAGTTAAAATTGCCTAGAAACAGCATAAGAGTGGAGAATTTAGCCTTGTGCATTGATTTAAATCAAAGCCTGCATGTATGTTGTTAGATCATATCGAAAGTGACATTGTGTTAAGAGGATTCAGCCAGTGAAGTTGTTCTGATGTAAGCTCGGGCAGAATTTGGCCCTGCCTATCACATATATTATACATGCACTGCTCATTCTCTTTTGTTTTGCTCTGTTCTGACCTAATAGTTGTCTGTGATGCTGACTTCATCCTTGACCCTGGCTTTCTTCCTCTCCCTCTATCTCATGTGGCTGCGTATTACTGCTCTCATTACTTTAGCCATCTATTTTTCTACCATAATTTCATCCTCACTGAAATATCCTGTTAAGAAGTCTGATTAAAGCTATCATTGAAGCTGTTTGCTTTCCTAATTTGAAATGCTTGTATTTTGACCTTAATGGTTCTCAATATAAGCACCCAGCAGAAACATTAAAATTAATCCACTTAAGGTAAATTTTAATGTAAAGATATGACCATTTTCATCTTCAGCTATTCCTACCAGCTCTTCATTGATTTGAAGATCTGTTCAAAATGCCTCTCCTTGTTTTCCTCCATGGATTTTCTCCAGACTACCTTTTCATCTAAAGGCTTGACTTTCCATTCCACCTCTCCTTAGGAAGTGACTTTCATCAGAGCTACATGGGTACCAAATGCTGTCAAGTAAGACTGTTACACACAGCTTTGTTTGCACTGTATATATACAAATGCAGATAAAGTCAGTGGAGAATAAGGTGCCATCGGTCAGTGCTATGCCAGAGTGCCCTGGGATAAACAGGCCATCTACGACAGAATACTCCTAACTGTGACCAAAGGGTGTATTTTGGATAAAAACAAGAGGAAATTGGGTTTTCAGACTTGGGAGGGAACAGACAGGACACAAAGCCTGTGGCTACAAGAGTATTGAATATAATGGGGATCGCGGTGGAGTAACCTCTCAGCCTTTCTTCTGGCATGAAAGGCAGTGTTCATAGGGGAGGGGGGCATTACAGTTGCCTTATTTCTTTTCCCTTACTCATAAATCTCTGAAGGAAGATACGCTGCTAAGTTGTATGCTTCCACAACAGCTTAAAGATCCTTGTAACTGGCACAAACATGACGATTTCTCAGCTTTCCCCAGCATACTCCAAATTCAAGCTGTAATGTTCCTGTGAGTTTTTCCTCCCCAATCAGCGCCATTCTCCATTCTGTCCTTTTGTTACAGTTTTACCAGCATTGTTTATAAAACTGCTCCTAAGCTGCTTCTGCTATCTGAAAAAACCCTGCTTTTCTCAATCCTTCCATCCAATCCTACTGCTTTCCCATTTGTTTTCAAACTTTGTATGATAATACCTGTTTCCTGAGCAACTCCTTTTTTGCTACAAATTTTGCTACAAATTCCAGTTAACAGCAGGACAAAAGAGAGAATAAGAGAGATATCTGTGACAGTGAGCAACATCTGAAGAGTGCCACACACTTGCACAGATGTCAGTTTACTACCACATTTGTACCAAGAGTAGTAACATCTCAACGCGTCGTGTTTGTGGAAAACACGTGCTAGCCACTAGGTAGCTGACAACTCCTATGGACAAAGTATGAACAGCCACCATTGCCTCCCTCGTTCCCCTTTCACGGATGCTAGTAGCAAGTCCATTTCCAATCAGGCAAAAGAACTGGAGTACCTCCCTGTGTTACTCATGAATTAAATTCATCTTCAGTGGTCTTAACATCAGATATTTTAGAAATGCCTGTTGGACAACAATATTTCAGTTTTCACAGAGAAGCGTTGGGGCTTTCTGCTTTCTTGAACAGTGACATTATTTTTGATCCATTTAACTCATCATTTCCATATTTTGTAGCTATAATAGGAAGCAGTTGCATAATCAGCTCGCACATTTCTGTAGCTGTGCCATATGGTCCTGTGGTTTGCATACCACAGAGTGAAGAACAAAAAGGAAAATCAGAATGTAGTCATAAAAATCCCGCCCTGGAAAGCTCACGTGCAGCGAAACCCTCTACTTGGAGCATGCCCACACCAAATTACAGCGCTAAAGTATTTCCTCACAGAGGATATGAAAGAGAGCCACAAACTCATAAAATGCTGTTGTGTGGGAGGACTTTTGGAAAAACTAATGTACTACATGCCACCCTGCAAAAACATACTATGGCAGAAAGCAGGCAACCAGATACAGGCAAGGCAATGTGACATAATAGAGTTTTCTAGATGATTTTCTATGCTTAGAGGAACGTTAGAGAACTATGGCATTTGGGGGCTCAAAAAAAGTTCATTTTTCATTTTTAAATGACTGTCCTGCCTATTCCAGATGCAGCCCTATGTACTACTTGATACTGTTCCTCATCTGTCTGGAGAGGGCTTGTCTCATACACACAAACATGTAACTTGGTATCAAGGAAAGCATGGCTCCCACTTATTTGCCAGAGGTCACAGTAGACGAGGAACACAGCATGCTGTCCCACGCGGGGAGGAGAAGAAACAGAACAGCCTTCCCACACCATCACATCACTGTCTTCCCTGTGCTAGAGCCTGAGAAGGGCCTTCTGGTGTATCCTGACACACAGCTATGCCTGTCGCAAGGGACTGAAGCCACAGTAAACTTCAACATTTTCCTATACCAGCTCACAGAAGTTACCACATTTTCATGTAATTAGGAATGTCAGCTCATTGTAGTTTTTCATATCATAGCAATGAAGCTAGTTTTCATTTCATTACCTGTAGCTGAGAGTAAACAAAAAGGGGGGAAAAAAAAGTAAGACAATTTTCTTTAAAAATAAATCAATCATTCAAGTCACAGAAAACTACTTACAAGAGAATTCTTCCTTGGAATTTAATACAGAACAAGCTCTGCAGTGCACCAGTACACACTTTAAATAATGCCTTTCCAGTGTATGTTATCCTCTCCTCTTAGTGGGAGCAAAAAAAAAAAAAGAAACAAAAGGTTATATATCCAAGTTCAATAGCTATTATCCCTCCAGTAGCTGGTAGGCACTGCAGTAGTACTGGAGACAGCTGACTTAGAGGTATGACTACTTCCAGTATGAGCAGATTGCAAGAAATTAATTGCTTTTCTCAGATTTTAGTATTGTTGCCCCAAGGAAAAACTGAAGTGGCAACAGGAGCACGCTACAAGTATATCACAGCCCAGCCCGAGTAGTTGTTCTGGTTTACTGCTGGGCTGGGAGAGCCTCAAAATCGGGTTACTTAGTTGCCTAGACGAGGATATACGGTTCCTGATTTAAATTTCCATTTTTGCTGCCTTTGGCCAAAGAACCTGGAAGTTTGAACCAGGAGCACATACAGTTACATGCAAAGAGAGCTGCCAGGCTGGGAACGCACGGGTCGAGACCTACCTGTGTGGAAGGCTGTCACGGAGCCTCTGCCGTACGACCCTGTAAGGGAGGAGAGAAGTAACGCAGAACCAAGATGATGAGCGCTGGATTTCTTCCTCGGTAAAATCCAGCTATAATAGTGTGCTTGTCAAGGCACAGCAAAGGCTGGCAGCTCTCCTAGTGCTGGGATTTGGGAGGGATTCCCCCGGGTGGGCAGGGCAGGGCCGCGCCGGGCCGGGCCCCACCAGCCAGGGCTCGCCCCACCGCCCCCCCCGCCAGGGAGCGGGGCAGGGGCAGCCCCCAGCCCCCATTGGCACCTCCCTGGGCACAGGGACAGCCCAAGGCCGGGCCGGAACAGAACAGCAGCCGCAGGCTGGCCCATGGCCCAGCAGGGCTGCGAGGAGACCAACACCGTTAGAGCATCACCAGAGCACAGCCTGAAGGCCGCAGTCTGGGCTGAAATAGGGTCCTGGCAGGGTGGGGAGAGGCCCCAGGTGGGGCTGATCGGGGCTGATCAGGCCCATCAGTGCCCCCAGGGCCCTGGCAAGTCTGAATGTACGTAACCACTCCCAAAAAAAAGGGGTAAAAAAATCATCGTATTAATATCCCTGGTTTTCCTGCCTTTGCAGAGCTAGGAGTAAAAGTCCCATTCATTTCAGTAGTGAAAATTAGCTTAATTAGCAGCTGTCCTCTGCCAGGAGTGGAGGGGAAGGAACTGCGTATGAATTGTTGGATCAGTAACTTACCCCAGTAACTCAGGCCCACAAAGCGATGTAACGCGCAGGTGACAACTCATGCCTCCAGATTCACTACTTACTGAATTCAGTAGGTGAAACTACGTAATTGAAGAATACTGTATGCGCTTTTTCTGAACTCATCTGTACTTTTAATTCTAGCCTTACTAGAATATTGCAAATAGTCTGCAACTTTACTTTCTAGATGATATACAAGCTGATTTTGTTTTCAATTTTCAGCCAGGGGGGATCAAAGACACCAAAATTAGCATGCACTTCGAGAATTTTTTTTCTGCTCCTTTTACTACTCTTTTGTGTAAATAAAGCTTCATAAAATGTCCTAGGGCTTAGAATTTGAGTCTATTTTTAAAGAGAAGTTTTTTGGCATATCAAATGTCCGTAGACTTAAAAATTTCTTGTTCTTGGCTACAATGCTGTCACAGACATCCCAGCAAAACAGACATTTATACTTGGTTTACTTTCTGTTTTGACTCTGCTTATTGTGAATAATTGTAAATAATATTGTGAATAGACAGGAAATACATACTGTTAAAGGAATAGCAGCATTCCACTGTTGTCTAAAAGTTTTAGCTAGTATTTGACATGAAGAAAATTAAAGAGTCTCCAGAAAAAGTTTACTGTAATGACTTTTTGTAAAAATTAAACTCCGGAAATGAAAGTTACAGTGCTACAATATTGATTCTTCTTCAAAAATTAATGCAGTGAGTACTTTAGGTGTAGTGCTTTCAGGACTTACTCAATGTTATCAAAATATATGAAAATAAAATCTGTGGTTGTACAAGTTGGCATAAAAAGTGGGGGGTTTTGAGGAATTTTGTAATTCTAAACACCTGATCATGTGTAAATTATTACAGAATTAACATACATGATTAAATTTTGCTCTGACCAGCATTAGGTATACATCTTTGTCCATAATGACTATGCAAAGTTAAAAATTTTTGGAACATCCTTTGCCTCCCCGATTCTGTCAACCAAACTAGGATCCTTCAAAGTAGCTGTGAGCTGTTATTGAGGAATGCTCCCTGCTGCTCTCCCTCTTCTGAACGCACACGTGCCCATCTAGCACATGCTGCTAGCAGCAGCACACAACCCAGTTCAGTGCCTTCAGGAAGGTTACACATGTGTTTAAAGTTACGTATGCACTTAGGTGCTTGGTTGGATGAAGTCCAATATAGCGGCTTACAGCTCCTTATTTCACATGCAAAAAGCTGGTTCAAGAACAGTCATGTACACAATTACAGGCTAATTTCTTAGGCTTGATTATTTTGAGATGTTGAGAGACTTCCACAAGACATGCTCCATAGTCTTGCTTCCAGAGAAACACTAAAATCAGTCCATACCCAATTGGCAATGTCAAAATACAAGCTAGCAACTTTTCCTGCAAAACATCTTCAGCTCTCTACACAAGCCCAGGCAGCCTAGATGTACTCTGACTACTTCTAATTTACAGTAGTTTTGCTGCAGTGAATTTCAGAGGTACTGTGGACGAGATTAAAACTCTGCTTGGATTACAGCATACAGTAACAAACCCCTGTGGGTTGATCTGTAATGCTCAACAGGTGTTTCACATCCAGTCTTTTTCTCTTAATTTTCTTTGTTTTATGTCATCTGTAGGCACCCAGGTGCTATTGTGTAATAGCACCGGACATCTCATGACTGTATTGCTCTGTGTGTCTCCTACTTCAACCCCACTGGGAGACTTCAGTGCCAGTATTTCAAAAAGTGCCCATTTTAACTGCAATACACAGACCTCACTTGGACAAAGCAATTTACAGAAACTTCATTTAGCTACTTTAGTCTCTACGGCTTGCTCTGATTTTGCTGAAGAAAATACCTGGGTCCCTAAAGTCCTCCTGCCGCACACATGAAGAAGCTGATGCTTTGGCTAAGCAGAGCATCAGGGCATCCCTGTTCTGCCTAAACCCCTCAGGAGGTTGCAGACGTGGCTGTCCCAAACCAGGGTTCGGTGCCGGGGCTTAGCCCCATCGGCAGCCTCATTCACAGCACAGGCAGAAGTGGGTTCACCGCAGGACTACTCTGACTACGATCTGTACCCGAAGGGAATGTTAAATGCTGGACACTTAAATGATGGTTTAAAGGCCAGGCAGTTTCAGGCCGTGCATTGTACTGCCATAGACACAGTTAATCCTAGGTCTGCAGGCCAGCACCTCTGCCCAGAGGAGGCACAGCATTTTCCCTGCGTGCTTCTCCCTGGCGTTCCTTATAGTCTTCCTTAGGCATCTTTTCGTTATTCAACGTTATTTCAGTGTGTATGATCAAAAAAAGGTATCAAATTGCTCTGTTCCTTTAATGGGCAGTTCTTGGAACTTCGCGATGGGGATGGGTTCAGTCCATTTTCCAGAAAGTGCCTCTACCAAGGAGAAATGCATAAAGAAAAGAGCATTTCATCTGGATAAGCCAATGTTTCCATTACAATCACATAACATCTAATTATGTGCTCCATAAATCTTCATATTTTGTTATGAAGCTCATAATAACAAAGTCTGATAAATAGATTCTCTCCCCTGGCCACTACCAATTGAGTAGAAAAAATACTTATTTATGAAGCTTTATTAATAAAATGTGAATAATTCAAACAGATTCTTCCGTGAAGAAACAGCAGTAGAGTATATTCTTATTTGCATATAAATGAAATGATGCTTTAGTGTCAGAGTGAAGAATTAAATAATACGAATTTTTACAGTGCAGTCCTGACAGCCTCATAAATATTATGGTCATAAGTTGCAGTTTCCTAAAAATCTCATTTTATCTTTTATTACAAAAATATGACCAAAGGGCCAAGTCCTGCTCATTTTACACGTGTGAGTATTCCCAATGACAATACAATTATTCAGTAAGTGAGGTTACCAGATTCAGCCTTATGTCAGAGAGTGGAGCAAAAGCACAGTGTTATCTACATCTCTATTAGGAGAACAGAATCTCTTATTTAACCGTGAGAAAAACCGTGTATGTTGGTAAAATACAGAGAACAAGACAATTGTAACTTTACATTCAAACAGATGCTCCAAGTAAAGACAATATACAACATGGGGAAAGGGAAAGCACTCAGTTAATATCCGTAAGATGCCAGTTTTCCCCTTAGTTACACGGGTACCAGTTTGGCCAAGCCCAGTATTCCTGTTAGGCTGTAAGCAATCCCAAAAGCTGCAGCAAATATAAGAACATTTAAATGACTTCAAGTGGATCGTTGCTGCTGAGGAAAGCTTTGATTTTGTCTATTTTAAATTTTGTCTAAAGGCTGAAAAAGTCTCTGAAGCACAGCTCCAGACCGGCTATCTTGCTTTGCTTTTGGCTGTAGTCTCAATCATTTGCTGAGCCACATTTGACAAGCCGAGCCCTCCACAGACTGCAGTATTTGAGCGTGGAAGGACTGGGTTTGGGTAGAGAGACCTGAGCTGGATGATGTGCATTCTCCTAGGGGGCAAATAAAGGCAAGGGCCAGGGACGCTACTTAAGAAACTCCTCTGAGAGATGTTGAGCAGTTTCAGCAGCTGGGACAAGCAGTGGGTGCTGTCCCATTACCCATTACCTGTCAGTGATATTTTTCTGGCCACAGTGCTGTGCAAGTGGGATAGGATGGTCAAATACGGAAAAGGCATACATGGAAAGGAAAACTAGATCTGGGGTGGTAGGAGGAAAAGAATTATTTATTGAGGTTTTGGAGAGCTTATGAAGTATAGAAATTTATTTATGATGTCTAGAAAAGAGGGACTATGGGTGTATATAGTCTGATTTCCTGTAAATTATAGGCAACTGTATTTAATCCTGAACTGAGCCTCCTGTACTCAAACACAACACAGCCTGTTTTTGGCTAGCCTGCATTTCCCAGGAAGGCATTGAGACTTAATCTGAAGACATCAAGAGCCAAGCAATCAACCACAGCCCTTAACCGTTTGTTCCAAGGATTATTTATTGCCAGTGGTACTGAATTAGGTATTGAAGACTACACTATTTCAATTTGCTTGATTCCAGCTAGTAGGCATTATTTCTTCTTATTTCACTTTTTGGTAGGTTCAAGTGGCCCTTACATTCCATCCTTTTTCCTGTGCATATATGTATACACTGTTATCAACTCACCTTTCAATCTTTTTGACCCAGTGGATAGGTTAAGATTTTTAGTTCTTCAATTACATGGCATTTTCTCTGACTTCAGATCCGTCTGTAGCTCTTCTCTATACTCACTTCATTGTTTCGGTATCCATCTTGCAATGTGAGCATCAGAACTGTGCACACCATGCCTTAACCACCCTCGGCAATTTGCACATAGAGGTAAAAATTGCCAGCATTAACATCTGCACTCTGTCTGTAAGTCAAGGTTTGCAGGAACCTTTTTTGCTGTAGCAAACTCACCAGCTGACTCATCAGTCCTTTTCAAACTTTTCCATTGTGTAGGAGAGCCTACATTCCTTATTCTTAGGTATATGTCTTGATTTTATTAAAACATACTTTGTTTGAATGAGACCCAGTTTATGAAAGGTCAAGAATTCCTCTGCATCTTTGCCTGAGGTAATTTTTATATCTATTTTTAACTCCCTTTAAATAGGCTGTAGAGGCGGCTATATTCTGGTATATTTTCTGACACCACAATAATTCTTGACATTTCAGATATATCCATTCAGAAAATACTGGCAGAGGCAGTCGCTGCCACATCCGAGTGCATTATTTTAGGGCTGCGTAGCATTGGAAAGTGCTCATTTGCATGTGAGAGCAAAGCTGGCAGTCTCAGCTTTCCTGTAAAATGGTTAAGGTATGGAAATGGAAAATGAAAAACAGAAAAAAGGACTTAAGTCCCATGGTTTTCAAATCAATCTCTTCATGTTAGTGCAAGACTCATGAGTCCTGAATGATTGAATTTGACAGTATTCCTAAAGGGCACAACAGCATGAAGAGATTTGTCTCAACCTGGTGCTAAAGAGAGAAAATTTTGCCATAGAATCATATTGCCTAACAAAAAGAGGAATTAAAAGTTGGAAAGCATGTGGCATTTAGGCTAATGAAGACTGAATAATACATATAACAGTCTATACTATCATTCAAATTGAATTTTGTATATATGTATATCTGTATATATATTTTTAATACTGCCAAGGCAATAACCACCTTTATTTGCTCATTTCTAAGTAGTTTCTGATTTCTAATTCTGTTTCTAATTTATGAGTACATGTCCTTGGCAGCAGGGGGATGTAAGGATCTCCTCTGTCTGTGCTGGATACATTCATCAGTTATCTTCCTGGATCTTGCTTATCTTTTTTTCTGGGTTGGAGGACAGTACAAATGCAGGGAGACTTCTACTAGTTTAATTGACCTAGGAAGAGGTTAGTAGACATGCTCTAGTGTCAGCACGGATTCTTTTAGATCTGTCAGCAGATAGAAAAGGTTAGATTCAGCTGCAGATTCTGGCAGCAGTGGATGCAATCGCACAGCAATGTTTTGATCCTTTCTTGGAGAGCTCCCAGAGGTGGGCTTTGGCAATTGCTTGTCAGCCGTAAGGAATGTTCTGCATGGGCCTGGCTTGTCATTTGGCTTCTCATCCTTCAGATCCAACCTAGAGATAAAGCCACAAGAGAAGACAGTGCAGCATTTTGGCTTGCAGAGCATTAGACATGCTGCTTTATTTGTCACATTCAGTTGATGTAATTTCTTCTCTTTCCTTCTGAGAAGTTCCTACTACCTTGGTGCATTGTTAGAACTGGAAGCTGAGTGTTGAATGAGAAGATGGAGCCTTCTCTGCCCCAACAGTGAAGAAGGGATTTCTGCTTACCCAAGCCAACAGAAAAGGAGAGACTCATGCTGTAGCAAAGGCACAGAAGCTGTGCAGAAGCAAAGCAGAAGCTGTACCTTTACCTATTCTCCATTCATTCTGAATAAAGCAAAAATAAGCTAGAGATACTTAAGCTTAAGATGCTTAAGATACTTAAGAACTGAGGAAATACAGTGGAAATGGTATACATAGTCTGTCAGTGTCCTGTGAATATGTACATGAAGAAAGACATTGATGAAGAGGTGACTTTTGAGAAGATACTCATATGAGGAGAGTCATAGCCAATTTGACTGACCTTCCTCCTTAAACAGAGGAGAAGCAAGAAGGTAAAAGCCTTTTTTAAAGAGATAAATGAAGGCGAGCATCAAGGCTGGCATTTCTGGCAGACTAAAAAGAGTAGGACAATAAAATAAGAGACAATATTAGATTATACTACAAGTGCAGTTATGCTCGTGAGAACAAATAAATGTAAATTTGACATGATGGAGAACCAGAATCACTGGAATGACAGCAAAAGAGAGCACAATACATTTGGATCAATCGGAAAGGAGGAAATGGAGAGGAACAAGTGATCAACATAGATAAATGACCTGGGTCTAAATGAAAATTATTTTAGGTGTTGGAACCAAGATAATTTGCAGGGAAATAAACCATAGCTAGACAGGTTCTAGATCAGAAGATATAATGAAATGGATTCCTCACCGCATATGAATGCAACCTAAGTGATGGGGAGAAGGGTAGTATGGGTATGACTGACGGAGAAATGCTAATAACGGGAGCTGTATAGAAACGGTGATGAGTCAGTATTCCACATGATGACAACTCCAAGGCAGGGAGGCCAAGGAGGTTGGCTGAAACCCTGACCTGGCCAGGAGGCAGCAGAGTTAAATATGCAACTCGTAAATAATCACCAGCTATTTTGCAACTATTAATTTGAAAAAGTAATCCATGGTTCAACACAGTATTCAGAAATGACTGCAGGTAAGATTGTCCCAAGAGGTTAATTTAGAATGACAGCGCCTGTCATTAGCACTAGGACAAGCCTGTGCTCATGACTGTTTATGCTGCCCTTCCAACTTCTGTAAGATTACATGGATAAAAGAAAGAACAGAATTTGGCCTGCATTATTTTGTCATTATCCCTCATTTAATTCATGTTTGCTATAATCTGCTTTTAAATACTGTCACCCTTAACTGAAATTATTGAGGGTTAGCATACTTAACTTAGCTAAATCTCAAGCTGCTGCACTGGCTTATTAGAGCTCTTAACAGAAAGTGCAAATTAGAACAACTGTTGGAAAAAAACCACACACATCAAAACACCCCCCCAAAAACACCAAAGCAGCTCAGCGACTCGTTTCTGCACCCTCCTTCTAAACTGTGTAATAGGAGACTACACAAGTTAGCAAAAGTGCTGGAACCTGTTTCTGCTTTTAACGTTTTTGTTAATCTAAGGGCAGCTTATTATAAGGTAATAGCCAAGTTACAACGTTGCCTTGGGAACTTTGGCAAGGCCAGGCTTGGTTGTTACTGACCAAGGGGTGCAGTCGGATATCTCTACATGAAGTATGCAACAAACAAAAGTATTATAGTTCATATTCTAGTGAACAAGAGATCTGTGCATTATCAAATGCAGGAGAGCTAGTCTTTAACAAGAGCAATGCTTTTTTATCTTAAAATAAAAAGAAATCATTACCAAAATGGATAAAAGACAAAAAGGGCTAAATTCTTTTATTTACAAACGTGCAACTGCATTGGCTTCAGTAAAATCCCACCACTTTAAACAACAGCAAAACGTAATTCCAATAAATAGTCCCTTTTCCTAGTCCTGCTCGTTGTTGGTGAGTGGCTACAGCCCAGACCAGAATCAAGATGCGTATTTAATTTTGTATTCTGTGCAATCCCTTGTGTTACGTAATTGGGTAATAAGACAAAGCTGCAAGCCAAGTTACGTTCTCCATTATTACTGGTGTAAATGGAGAGCAGTTTCATGGACTCTCGACTATTTAACTGAATTTATAGCAGAGCTAATGAGAACAAGATCTTACCCAGGGACTGCAATTATTTCACAATAATCACACGCAGAAAAGGAAATTTGCTCTGTACAACAAATAGTTGTACAGAGCACGACTATCTTAAACGGTTCCAGACCCTTGGAGCCAGCAGACCCACGCAGTCCTGAGTTACAAGATGTGTACCGGCCGCGTCCCCGCTTCCTCCTGCCAGGGCGCTTACGGGGAGCGTCTCCCCGCCTCTGGGAGAGGCGCCGGAGTCCTCCTCAGACAGAGCCACCGCGGCCCCTCAGCGGGCACCAGGAGTTCGCTCAACGCCTGCACAACGCCGGCTGAACGAGGACCCCTCACTCCCACCACACGATGCTCGTTACGAGTCCAGGCAGCGGGCGGCGGCGAGCAGGGGCGAGCCGGGCCGGAGCACGGCTGCGCGAGGCGGCGGGGTGGTAGCTGTAACCGCGGCCCAGCCCGGCCCTCGCCCGCCGCCCCACCAACGGAGGGGCTGCGGCCCCACCGCGGCCCCAGACCCGCCGGCCGGGGCCGGCCCCGCCGCCCCGCACAGGCCCGAACCCGCCGCACCGCCTGAGGCCCCGCGCGCGCCGCCGGCCGCCGCTCTGGGCGGGCCTCTCCTGGCCGGCCGGCCAATAGCAGCGCGCCTTCCTCCGACCGGCGGTCCCATTGGCCGGGGCCGCGGCTTCCGCCGAGGGCCGGGATTGGCCGCGGCGGGGCGGCCGGCAAAAGGCGGCAGCAGGCAAAACCCCGGCGCGCCGCGGCAGCCCGCGCCCCGCGTGAGTGAGTCCCCGCGTGAGCCCCCCGCCCCTCCGGCCCTGCCCGCCCCGCGGCCAGCCCGCCCGCTCCTCACCCCCCCCCACCCCTCCTCACATTCCCCCCCCCCACCCCCTCTCCCTTCCTCACCCCCCCCTCACCCCCCCCCTCCCCTCCTCACCCCTCCCCCCCCTCCCCTCCTCACACCCCCCCCCCCGCCCCCTCCGCTCCTCACCCCACCCCCGCCCGGCGGGCTGCGGCCGTGGCGGCCCGGGGGCGCCGGTCGGCGCGGACCCCGCGGGGAGCGGGAGATCTGGCGCGGCGCGGCCCGCTCCCCCCTGGGGAGGCTCCGCTCTGCCCGCCCCGGTCCCGGCTGATCCCCGCGGGGGCAGTTCCCCGTGGGGCCGGCCGGAACGGGCGCCTGGCCCGGCGGAGCGGTGCTGAGGGGCGGCTCCTCGGGGAAGCTGAAGTGCCCTTCTTCACCCTCCTCCTGGCGGCTGTGGCCACCCGGGAGGCCCCGCGCCCGCTGGCAAACCCGCGCGGATCCCCCGCCGCCCTCGTGATAACGCGGGCCTTCCACTCCGCCGCTTCGTGTGCGAGTCCCGCTGGTTCGCGGTATGCGTGCTCTGCGAGCGCGGTTGGAATGCAGCTGGGAGCGCGGGCTTGACCAAGAGTCTGGCTGCCAGGCGCTGTCCTGTAGAGCCAGCCTGCCGCGACAAGCTCCGGGGGTTCTCCTTGTGGCTGGCACCACTGGCATCGCCAGCGCGACCTGCGGTTCTGGATGTGTGACTTCTGTTGCTTGTCTCGTAATAGACGGGTTTATTGCGCGTCTGTAGCAAACGTCAACTTGTTGCAAGACTTAATCCAGCCACAGAATTTGCTTTTCTTAAATGACAAAGTAGAGATACTAATATCAACTTTTTTTTGGCATATTGAGCTTTTTCCAGGGGTGTCTGTGTGTAAGTTGCTACTTAAAGGAGCTTTGCATTTTAGTGGCAGCAGAGTGTGTTCCAGTTAGCAGCATTGCTTTCGCCAAGGATTCAGCAGCAGTATTGCTAATTTTTGTGTGCAAGGTTTAAATATCTGACTCAGAAGACTCTGAAGCTATTTGGGCTGTTTGAACCTGTGACTGTCTGGGGTTTTTTTTCTTATTTTGATATTATGGAGATTTTTTTTTTAATTGGAGATGTGGTTTAACTGCAAGAAAGTTCTTAGAGCTGAAACTTTGGATCGTTTTGGTCTTCCTTTTAATTTTTTATCTCTAATGGTGTCTTTGGTGTTTTTAATGTAAAAACTAAATATCTGACTGAAACAAACTTTGTTTGATGTTCCATTTTATAACTGTTAAGCCCACTTCCAAATTAGTAAACCATTTGTTAATATACTCAAGTATTCAAGGTGTTCGGTTCTGCAGATAGTAGTGTGTGCGTTTAACATAAATGAAATGACATGATGAGTTGCTGAGCCCCTTTCACTCTCCTCATGGCCAGCAAGCCATGAACATGTTCCCATGGCGGTTTGCAGGCAGATGGAAGCGTTCATTGTCTCTTTCCAAACAACGTGTTTGTGGCCGGCCTTGAACTGGAAGAGCCTAGAGCTGAGGTTGGCGTGGGGCTGAATCAGAGCAAGTAGGCCGTGGTGAGCAGTGGGGGGGTGTCTAGTAATTCTCACTCCTTATTCTGCTAATGAGGCCATGCCATTTCAGGTTTGGAACAGGTTTGTCTGCCTACTCAGCACTAGCAGAGGGAGTGTCTACCTGTGAGAGACTAGAAATATCTCTAATCTCATTCCATTGGTTTGTAAGTCCCACTCTCTAGCAAAGGTCCCTCAAAAAAAGAAGCTGTTGCCTGTCCCTGTTCTGTTGCATGAGGATGTCAGGCCAAAGGTAGCTCAAATTCTTTGGGGACAAAAATATATTTATAGCTTCTTAGCTGAAACAGATGAATCCTTTAATTTGAAGTTTTTCACAATATGTTTCCCCCGTGTGGAAAAGTTCAGCCAGAATGTTGAAGGTTTGGCAAAGTTACAAGCGAGGAAGATCTTTGAAGGAACTGGTGTTGGGCAACTGTAAGAGGTGGTGCTTCCAGGCACACTTATCTCCAGTTATCCTGCCCTGGGGTTCTCTCATGAAATAGGATTATCAGGGTTTTTTGATTGTACAATAGTAGTACACTTTACTAATTTACAGTTTTATTTACAGCGTTTCCAAGATTTGGGAAGAAGTATTTCAAAATAAGCATGTGCTATTATTTCTTATTATGGGGGGAGGGCATCAAATAATTATGCCTTTTGTTGATCTTCTCTAGAAGAGAAAGAAATCTCTCATATTGGGAAGATATTTTTTTCTCTTATAATTTCTTTCAGGTTTTCTGTCTTTGTATGGGTGTTGCAGTACGCAATGCAGCTATTCTTGTGTGCATCAGTTCCTTGCCTTTCAAAGCAAACTTCAGGGAAAAGATAATGCTTTAATGTGACTGAGGAAACACACAAGAGATGAAAGAAAATCATTTGTATCTAAGCTTATCCTGCAGTCTTCCTTCCCTTCCCCCTTTTTTCCTCTTACTAGAGAGAGAGTGGGTTTGCTGGTTTAGTTTTTCTCTGGGATGATGGGTGATGCTTTGTTGTTTTAGGTAGCACAGAGGAACTCCTCAGACTCCCTAAATCTCATCTCAGCAGCTGAGTGCAGGGCCAGGAAGTGTCTTACCACATGTGCTTGCTCCCCCAGGTGTCCAGAAGTGGTCCTCAAAGTCTTGGATTTTTAACTTCAGGTTTGTTTTGTGATGGAGACAGCGTTGAAGTCTCACTGTGATGAACAGCACCCTCATCAGGCTGAAGACTTCCATGGGAAGCATGAGCAGAACAGCAAGCTTTCAGGTATGTGCTAAAATAGGGATTGCTAACATTATGTTTTGTTGCTGACATGCTTCTTCATCACTTCAGGAAGTTTCAGCATCAATTATAAGCCTGCCTGTATATGGTCCTATTGTATAAAGATTAATGAAATGAAAACATTTGAGGTTGCTTTTGATTTTAAGCTTATTCCTGTTTTTCTGTGTTTTACAAAACTTCAGCAGCAGTAGTTTGTCACAATTCGCTAACCCTACTATTTATTTATTACAGAATATGTTGTTATAAGAGGGTACCAGAATTCCAAAAAGGCAGTCCTTGAGAATAACATTTTCTGACCAGACAAGTACACAAAAATAATACTTTGCCTTTTAACCTCTAATTGCCATCCTTATCCTTAAATTTCTTTAGATGTGTCTATGTGCACAAAAGCACTGTTCTTGCTCTTACCAGAGAAGCTGAACTACAAACACGTGCTCTGATAGTCTTTTGTTGCTCGATTTTGGGTCTCTTTGTGAATGTACTTCAATCTGGACTTTCTGTACAATGCTTGCTCAGTAGTTGTGGGTGGTCAGCCAGATTATATATAATGGCTACTGATTTTCCTAGAAATAGATAGTCCTCTCAGTCCCCTGCACATCCATGTCCAGAATTACATAGAGTGATGCTGAATAAAGTTTAATTGTCTCGCTTTGCAAATGCTTTTCATTCTGGGAAGTAAAGAAATGACTTTAAAATCTGCTCATAGAAGATTTTGGATATTATTATTATTATACACTGATGGTGCAATGCCTGTGTGTTCTGTATACCCAACTGGGGATTCAGGCCCCCAGAAGAGAACAGATGATGTTTATACTGCTGTCTATATCAACACAGGCAGTCATGGACTATTTCTAGCGCTTTTCGGGATCTTTCACACAAGAAGCTGTGTTGAGTTACTAAATGCTCCAAGTGCCTTGGGTAGGCACTATTCTGGCCTAGGATCTGCAGCCTGTGTCACCCAGCTGTTAGTGCTCCGATAGCATTGAACTTTGTCCAGGCAGGAACCTGAATTCAGTGTTGGACAAAACGGAGTATTTGGCAGATTCTATAGCAGTTATTGAGAGAACTTTTCATCATTGTTAGTATCTACCTTAGGACTGTTAGACTGGTGGCACAAAACAACCCAAACCCTGCTATGGTAAGAAAAGTAGAAATCTGCTGATTTCTAAAGACTTAAAAGATGTGCCTTTTGACTCCTTGTTAGGAGTCTTGGGTTCTGCCAGAGTTAAGTCCTTTTTTCCTAACTAAGCAACTTTACTGGAGAAATTCCAGTGCAAATTTTATGTTGTAAGTTACTGACAGTGTATTTTTTCTAGTAAAAACTGAAGCTTAGGCAACTCTCATCAGAAGTCAGACTAAAATGCAAGCATTGGAACAAAACTGTAAGTTGCTTTATTTGGAGCAGGTTAGATAGCAAACTAGTTCTAAACAATGTTGTTCTAACAGAGCCTGTTAGAACTATATCACTGTTGAAAACAATTTTCTAGCTCTGTCCTGTGGCTACTGACCTCTTAGGTTGAAGTTTGTGTAGGATATTTTGGAACCCAATAACAGGATTATCTTCCTGAGAAAAAGGCCTATGTCTTTGAGTGATGCATAACATTTCAGTGTTAAGTTCTTTATAGTTCTGTTACGTGGTTTCATCTCTTAACGCCTTTGAGTATTCCTGGGGAAAATGGAACATGGTACAAATATCGGCCTTTCCCCTTCCTGTATTTCCTGAAGATTTCAGAAAGCTTTCTTGAATGTCTTATATTTGTTATGCAATACATGAGCATTTGTGTAAAAAGTTGAAATTACTGTGCAAACTAAATGGAAATACCACTTTTTAAATTATAAAGCTTTTTATCAACAAGTCTTTTTTAGTGACAAAACAACAAGAATTACAGCAATAACAGATACATTTCTTAATAAATTTCTGAGCACATGGGCAATACGAATGCTATCAATTAAAAAAAATGTTATGTAGTAACTTCTTGAATTTTTAGGGTTATTTTCAACAGAAATTTTTACTATATTGACAGGAAAATGAAATGATTCCTCAAACTTTCAATTTCCTAGTTTTCATGGTGTTTAACTTAATCTGGCTCTGTAAAATTGGGGAATAACCAGAATAACTGTACAGTTGACCAGTTTTCCTTAGCCTTTTCCTTCAGGGATTATTAGACACAGGGTCCTGTACATCTTGACTGTTAGTACAAGTCTGGTCATTTTTATCCTAGGACATTTTTGAAGTTTTTAAATATGATTCCTAGCAGAAATGATTAACCTTTTACTTGCATTTTTTGATCAAAACAGTATCTTAAATGAATGTTAGCGGTTTTGGTGTGTAGCGTAGAGGGTTTTTTCATTCCTGAAATATCCCCCTTGAAATGACTTAAAACAAAATAACTTGGAGAAGCAGAGAACTACTTAAAGTATAAGTAAATGGATAGTAAGAGAGGCAGCAGCCTTCAGTTCTCAAAAGTATTTTAGTACGTTGGTTTTTATACATTTTTGAAATTAAAAAAATTACAATTGAAAGTCAACTATAACTTGAATTACCAACTAATTTATTGGGCTTTTACCAGGAAGAAAGGGTTCTTTAGGCAGACTTCAGATTTTGTTGCTGTATAAAGTGAGCTAACGTAGAAGGTTGGGAATGCATGCTAATCCATACTTTGTTTCTAGCGTATCAGTGATATTTTGAAAACAATTCTTATTGCTTGTGACTTACTGTCCTGGTAAAACATGGTACATTTTTATGTATACAATACAATTTATATATTTATGTTAAATTTAATTTCTTATTTATTTTTAGGATGAAAAATGTACACATGCTTTTTTTCTTCCATTTGATTGACTCCCCAAATAACAGTTTGTGCTTACTTCTGTATAATAAACTATTCTTCACTCCTGCTTTATGGAAGTTAGTCACAGCCTCTACATACTTCATAGCTTCAAAAGAAGTGAATTCTTATGCAGGGTATGGAGAGCACTTAAACTACAAGGATTCATAAACTGAATGGAAAACTACATAATTTTTTGAAATACAGTACCACATCCTTGTTATGCCATCTAGTGATTGCAGCACAAAGTGCAGCAACTTAAATGCAGAGCAAACATGTTTTTTCGTGTTTACTATTTTAAGTAACAGTGAAAGATTGCATTATTGATCTTAAAAAAAAAAAAAAAAAATATATATATATATATATATATATATATATATAATTCTTTTCCTACATTTCTGATTTGCATCCCATGGATGTGCTCCTGTGCTTACAGAGACAACTATTATAGTTTTTGTCTTTTATGAAGTTGGTGTTGCAAGTCTCATGAAAACATTTATCGATGAGCTGGAATTGATGTCTTACTAACCAGAAGGCTTTTGCCCTCTCAGGAACTGCTAGGTGGCAGATAAGTTTAAAAAAAAAAAAAAATTAAATGTTGCAGCTTATAAGGGAGTGTGGTGAAGAACAATAATAATATCAAGTATGCAGATGCTAATATCAGCAGAGATAGATACCTGTCTGCTGTTTTTTTCCTCTGTTTATGTGAATTCACAGTCCTATGAACTGAAGTGTGATTTGTGAGCTCAAATATAGATCAAATATTGAATCAAGCAATAAAATTCCTAACTTACTTTCCCCATTCTTTCCATAGCAGGAATAAAAAAAGATATTGAAAAACTTTATGAAGCAGTGCCACAGCTTGTAAATGTGTTCAAAATTAAGGAAAAAATTGGAGAAGGTAAATGTTTTATTTTTAGCTTGCTTAGACTTAGATTTCTTTTGGTATTTCTAACTTAAAAGGTATAAATCTAAGATCTCAATATATGCAATTTAAGCCAAATGCCTTTTTTGGTTTACTTCTTGGTCTCTGTAGGAATTCTAATATGTTGCTGAGCACAGAGGTGTGTTAATTAGCAACATTTTCAAGATGTTTTCTTGAAAATCTGGTATATTAAAGCCTTTCAAAAAACCAGCATTCCAGTTTTGACAACTAAAAATTTTTGAGGTAGATTCGTGTAAATAAGTCTTAACACTCCATTCTTTTTCTCTTTTACATGAGAAATCTATTTATATGCAGCTGTGTTTTGACATATTTAACTGCTGTTCCTTAAGCTGGCTTTGTTTCCACTGAAACCCTGTGGGCAGAACTGGAGGAGGAGAGTGAAAGATTATAGCTGCTTTATTTAAAAAAAAAACCACCACTTTTTTTTAAGACATACAGTATCAAATTTTAGAACACTTGTGTACACCTTGCCTTCAACAGATACTATTGCAGATACCTTCAATAAACATTAGGCATGACTATAAATAGATTCTCAGGCACTTCTGAGTGTGGCATTTCAGCACTTTTTGGAACGTTACCCATTTGATCTCTGAAATGCTTTGTGACACTCCACACTTTTAAACAAAGATGTTGATGAGAAGCTGGATTGTTTTATGGCTGTTTTGTGATGGAATACCTGTGATGGCAGGCTAGATGGCTAAAAGTTTTTGTCTCACCCGCCCCCCCAAAAAAAACCCCCCCAGCTCCATTCACCACAGCAATACAAAATTTCAAAAACAAAACAAAACAGAGTTCTACCTATCATAAAAAAGCTAGTATAATTAAACAAAATCTCTGGTTATGAATAGTACTCTGATTTTGCTCTTAGGCACAAACAATGCTTTTAAAAAATACCACTTGCAGTTCTGCAGTGTTATGACAAAACAAGCTTCAACTTAGGATTCCACTCTGGAGCCACTTTCATTTTAGTGGTTCTCACCACCAAAAATAATGTCTTAGGTCAACTTGGTAGCCCTTGTTGCTATAATAAATTCTACTGAATGTATGGGACTCTAGATATTTTTTTTATGACTGCAAAAAGTATTTAGAGTTTTTGCTGGCATTTTGATGTATGTATGCACTTACAGACTGTTGAACTAGCATGATGCAAACACAATACTTAAAATGTAATCAAAAGTAATTTGTACTGTTTATTCATATGGAACAATGCTTCAACTTTTATGTTCAGATGTCTCAGATCATTAGGATAAATTAACCTTCTAAGAGATATATTAGGATATCCTTAAAATTAAATGGGTGGGTAAGTTTATCATACAGTCTCCCTTTCTCAAATGAGTATCACATTCTGTCTATGCAGTAATGCTCTGGGCAAACAAATAGTAAAGTTACACATCATGCGAGAAGTCTTACTTTATAGATAAGGTAACAGAATTAAGAAAAATGTAGCAATTTCAGAAGTGCTTTGAATAGTAAAGGCAGTGCTTTCCAGATTAGCATTATATAGCCCACTTACATCGTAGGGAGAGAGAAGAGTTAGATGTCAGATGAAAGTAAGCTACCTAAACAAGAAAGCAAATCAAAGATAGGAAATTTACATTCAAAGAGCTCTGTGTCCCAGGCAAGTTAGACAGTGTTACATTTGCATTTTTACTGACATAAAAAAACTTGTATACAAGATCACTGAATTCAGTAGTAGAAAAAAGGAACTGCATTTTTCTCTTTTAGAATCTGCTTTTGATGTAGTATCAAGTATACTGGAGGATTGTGAACACTTAGCTCACATATGTAAAAACCTGAATTGACCTAATTAAAAATGCTGAATATAGTGGTTTTGTCCCTTCTTTACAGGTACTTTTAGTTCTGTTTACCTGGCCACAGCACAACTACAAACAGGATATGAGGAAAAAATGGCTCTGAAACACTTGATTCCAACCAGCCACCCTCTGCGAATTGCTGCTGAACTTCAATGCCTCACAGTAGCAGGGTACATAAACAAAAAAATTATGATTGTCATGACTAAACTGCTGAACATTGTCTCACTGTTCTGTATTTATTTATTTTGAGTTTTGGCACTTCGCTTGCTTTTTTTTAACTGCATAAATGTATATTCTTTTTATCAAGAGTAAATAAGAAATGGAGTGTCTTACATGTAATGGATGTCCTTTTCTGGTAGCCTCAGTTTGAGGATGGTGCTGTATTTTCCATCTGAGAAGTTCTGTGATGTCTCTCTGTGATAACAAAAATTCCAGTTCTAAAATGCTTGGAAAAAATAATCTCTTCATCAGAAAATGTGGTTTTAGGTATGAATACTTGTTGCCAGAGTGTGCTGAATAGCACCTTCTTAAAGTAGTTGGTATCATGAAGGTTAGGTCCTACATTTAATTACAGCGTAACTACAAACCACGGCTCCTCAAATAATCTGTGGAGCCCTCATTGCAAATTGCAGAACTCAAACGGAACATAGCAGTAAGAGGCAACAGCGTAACTACTGACTGCTGATAAGACTGCTGTCAAAATACAAATTAGATTATAAAAGAAAGCCTGACTGAAGTTTTTAAGAAATAAGGGAAAATAAATATCCATCTTCTGGTCTTTATTCACTGACATTACTTTTCTTCTAGGGGACAAGATAACGTTATGGGAGTTAACTATTGCTTCAGGAAAAACGATCATGTGGTTATTGTTATGCCATATCTGGAACATGAATCCTTCTTGGTGAGTCCCAGACTTTTGATGTGTAGTAAAACTTTTTAATTAAAAGCAATTGCATAATTACAGTATCCAAATAATCTTTCAGGACATTTTGAATTCTCTTTCCTTTGAAGAAGTGAGGGAATACATGTTTAATCTGTTTAAAGCGTTGAGGCGCATTCATCACTTCGGTATTGTTCACCGTGACGTCAAGCCCAGTAACTTCCTCTACAACAGGCGACTAAAAGAGTAAGTCTGTCCAGATGACCATATTGTGATCTCATTTGGGGATGTGTGCCTTGGCAGAACAGAGTCAATTAGGCTTTGGGTTTTTTTTTTCCTTCCAGCTGCGTAACATGTGCTTAAGTAATAAAGCTAAAAAAGATTTTTTTTTTTTTTTTTTTTTTAATTTGTAAAACTTTTCTCTCTGTGTTTAGGGAT
Organism: Mycteria americana; assembly: GCF_035582795.1. Lineage (NCBI taxonomy): Eukaryota > Metazoa > Chordata > Aves > Ciconiiformes > Ciconiidae > Mycteria > Mycteria americana. The sequence continues at coordinate 51,535,286 of NC_134371.1, read as the reverse complement.
TTGAGGAGGGAAGGAATTTTTTTTTCATACTTAATGTAATATCTGCCTCATAGAGTGACAAGTACCTGAAAAAATGAAGATTTTACTACTGAGTAAAAGTACTACATTTTTGAATAAGAATGAGAAGAATAAAATCAGTTTTGTTTTTTGGGTTTTTTTTTTAATAAGAAAGCTAATAGTGACTTGTGGTGCATTGTCTGATATTTGTAAATTTTTACTTGTGGATAGAGTAAAACTGATACAGATAAGATAGCTGGATTTGTGCTGTTTTCACCTTACATTGAATTAATGTTTATAACTAATAAGGTTGGGTTTTTTGCCTGCAAGTTACAGTATTTAAAGACTGTAAAAAGCGAGGTACTGCTTTTTTGTGAAGAGCTGAAATGGGTAGAGTAAGGTACTGTTTTGGTGCTAGCAGTCCTATAGCTGTATTGGTGAGTATTGTGCGATGTATGATTGAGACATTGAGGTGCTGGAGCGTGTCCAGAAAAGGGCAGCGAAGCTGGTGAAGGGTCTAGAGCACAAGTCTGATGAGGAGCGGCTGAGGGAACTGGGGTTGTCTAGCCTGGAGAAAAGGAGGCTGAGGGGAGACCTTATCGCTCTCTACAACCACCTGAAAGGAGGCTGTAGCGAGGTGGGTGTCAGTCTCTTCTCCCAGGTAACAAGTGATAGGACAAGAGGAAGTGGCCTCAACTTGCGCCAGGGGAGGTTTAGACTGGATATTAGGAAAAATTTCTTCACCAAAAGGTTTGTCAAGCATTGGAACAGGCTGCCCAGGGAAGTGGTGGAGTCGCCATCCCTGGAGGTATTTAAAAGACGTGTAGATGTGGTGCTTAGGGACATGATTTAGTGGGACTTGGCAGTGTTAGGTTTACAGTTGGACTCTATGATCTTAAAGGTCTTTTCTAACCTAAATGATTCTATGTAGTGGAAGTTTGTAGGGGAGATTTGATTATATTTTGCCAAACCACAAGCTTAAAAATTTGAGAAATACTGGTTTGTTTTGGTGGGTTTTTTTTTTGTTTTGTTTTTTTTTTTTAAATCTGTCAAAATGAAATCGTACTGTCGTTTTGCTCTTCCAGCATTTGTTTGAGCCTTAATCTCTACTTTGGGTGTGGAGGCCATGGAGTTGAGTTTGTCTGAAACCCAGAGACAGCTGGATTGTCTCTGTACTGGTTGTAGCAAAAAATAATTCTTTTAAAGACAGATCTGAAGTGTGAACTAATGTAGTCTTACCTCTTTGAAGACCGAAGTAAATTCCAGTTGTATTGCTTGAAGTCTGGCAAAACTCTCAGCATTGTTAGTCTTGTCTGCCTTCACTGCTACATTTGTGCCTCTGCCCACAGGAATCCTGCAAGGGTCAAGTCACTTGTACTTGACTGTTGGCTGAAGGTTTGGAGCTGTAGGACTAGAAGAACCCCAGAAAGGAGTTGTTTGGAATATTTTTTTTTAATATCATTGGAGAAAGTATGCACTTGAGAAGATTTTGGGATAAGAAACAATGAAGTAAGATGGGTACAGGGTAAAAACATTGAGGGGATAGGTAAGATAGGACAAGAGGAGGAGAAGGAGGAAAATAGGACTGTGATGCTGGCAACAGTACAGATAAGCAACGTATTGAGTAAAAAGTAAAAGAAAGATAAGTAAACAAGTAATGAATAGTAAATTTAACTGCTTGATGGATACTTTGCGACTCCTGATTCTAAATTTCTGTCTTTCAGGTATGCCTTGGTAGATTTTGGCTTGGCACAAGGAACCCCTGATACGAAAATTGAACTTCTCAAAACTGCTCACTCTGAAGACCAGCAGGGAAGTTGCTCGCAAAATAATCCCACCATAGCCGTGGGAAATGGGGTTTCTGTCAGTGTCACAGCATCTAAACAGATAGCTCAACAGTCAGCCTCAAAAGCAGCTGATAAAAGGTCCAGCTCACTTTCAAAAATACATATTAAACAAGGAAGAGGAGGAAAGGTTCTCAGTCTTTTTCATTAATATTGTTGTATGTTTAATGTATTTCTTCATCCAACAGGGGGAGATGTAATACTTGAACAAAAGTTGTGTATGCATATCTTGCAGGGTCCTAATGTGATGCACAGAATATTAAATTGGCTAGTTTAATATTGAAGTGGCTAGTTTTATGTAACCCTATCGGCATCATTCACTATCTGTTAGATATAATACAATGCTGAAGGCTGTACCAAACCCTAGCGTGGGTTACTATTTAGACAGCCTTAAATCTTTTTTTAAGTGACATACTGTGGAGCTCCTCCCCAAACCAATAATTATTCATCTATGTTTAGTTACTTAGTTGCATAACAAATGCAGTACAGATGAGGTTCTGATTGTCTTGGGGCACTTCTGAGGTATGGTTTGTTTTGTAAGCATGTTTGCTGTTCTGTCTAGACCATGTTTTCTTCATCCAGAGTAAACTCATGCCTGAAAATTACTTACCATGCAGTTGTTCTTGTTTTATGTCACTTCACACTTTTTTTTTTTTTTTTGAACTGTCAGTATCCAGCTGACTGTGTGTTAGATAGGATCCTTATTGTCCTTTTTGGTTGGTGTTGTAGGAGGATTCTGTGCACCATTCTGTCCAGCGCTCTGTCTTTGGAGAGAGGAATTTCAACGTCTATAGTTCCACATACCAGGAGAACTCGAGTACAAAAGTAAGAAGTATGACTCATCAGTAAGAGCAATCTGTTACGTATTTGAAAAATTATAGAACTGGTTGTTCTGTAAGACTGGACACTACTCCAGGATGCTGTGGAACTAAAAGTTTTTGAGCAGATTATTAAGTGTGTCTTTGCTGAAAGGCTCGAAGAATTTGTCATTTTTGTTTCAGTCCCTTTTGAAACTCCTAAAGAGCTAGTTATGTAGCTGTCTCCCTAGCTGATCTTGTTTGTATGCTAAATTAATCTTTCTTCCTACACATGTATCTGTGCAACTAAGATATACTTAGCTTGTGAAACTTCTTTTTTTTTTTTTTTTTTTTTTTAAATTTTGTGGTTGAAGCTGGAGAGAAAACTTGTAATAAATATTTTTCTGTACTTTTTGTAACTAGTATTTAATATGACAAGGGGGAAACCCCAACTAAATTAGAGGGTTTGGTCAACAGTGATCATCTTATTGTAGAATTAGAGTTAGTGCCTGTGTGTTGCTGTGGCATTTCATATACATTTTTTTTATTCTCATGTTGAACCAAAAGAATTCTTGAAACATTATACTAATTTGAAAAATACTTGTCTTGTAGCTTCAGAATATCTAACGTATATTGTTTTTTAGTAAACACTGAAAAATGTTTTCCAAAGGGGAAGGGGGGGAAATCAGGATATTTAGAAAGCTCCAGTGTCTGTTTCATAGGTGTTGTGATATTGTTAAAAAGGTTTGCTGTCTTCTGTTCGAAAATTGCAGCTTCTTGCTCATGAGCACCTGTTCACTCTTAGCATTTTAGGAACTGGCCTATCTATATGTAATGGGAGCCTTCTTAAATATGTCACCTTCTCTAAAATATCTACATTGCAGCTCATAAAACAATCAAAGATGATAGATGTTTCATCTAGGAAGTTAGTAACAAAGAAGAAGATTATTTCTACCAAAACAGCGAGCAATGGGGCAGCCAGGAAAGCTGCCAGTGGTTGTCCCTCAAACCTGACCTGTGACTGTTATGCAACGGATAGAGTTTGCAGTGTTTGCCTTTCAAGGTAATTTGCTTTGATAATGTTGTAAAATTGTCTGCTATGCTGTCAAGCAAGGTCAGAAACTTAGATTTACTAGATAGCTGATTTAGTAAGTGAAAGATAGCATTTGATCTGTGCAACCCTTAAAACACTGGGTATGATTTTTAAACAAGAATAGTTCATGAAATTAATGGAATAACTGGTTTACTGCTATCTGCAGCAAGAGAGATTCACTGTTAATGACTTTTTGGTGTTGTACTTAATTATCCACCTACATGCGTTGTAGAAAATTGCTTGATTTAATTACAGCACTTAGAGAAGACAATACAACAATCCATCATTAGTAGTTATCTAATAGGCCTAAACCATGCCAACGGTTTGGGTTCTGGAAATCGTGAAGTGTAGAATAAAAAGGAAACATGACTGTTTTGTATTTGTTCATTTAAAAAAGAATGTTAAAGTTTTAATAATAGACAGGTTAGAGAATCTTAACTCGGTTCAACTCCATCCCTCTGCAGTTAGTTTTGGTTATGATCTACCATTGCCTTTTATTCACACATTAAGAAATGCAGAGAATTCTGCTTACTAGGCACAGTCATGAAACTGTGGGGTTCCTCTCTTCCCAGACTGTCAAAATATGGTGATATCAACTTCATTTCAAAAGTATGAAACATGAGGAATTTGCCAGACTCAAAACAGAAGTGGCTTATAGAAGGAAGGCACTTTAAGCCATACAAGAAAGTTCTGGGAAGTGTTGTTATGCTTTGTTTTGTCTTTTTAAATAATTATAATCTCACACCTTTTAGTTAATCTAACGAAAAGTAAATTCTTGTCAACTCTCAGAAATAGTGAACCTTAGTTTGCTGTGGACTAATACGAAGCCAGAGCATCCACATTAAAGAATCTATTGCATTTTTCACCTTTGGTTAGTTAGTCTCAACTTTGAAGTTTCCTATGAAAACAAGCCTTTAGCAAAAATGCTGCTGCTGTTGAATGAAACTAAAAAAGGTCATTGTGAGTGAAGTATGCAGTAAGTATTTCTGTGGTATTACCTTATGCTAGGTAATATAATAATATAATAGATAATATAATAAGGCTATTATCTTATGCAACATAATAATCTCATGCTAGATAATTATAAGATGCTTCAAACTTCTATAATACTTGAATAAGGCAGGGTTAGGCTGTTTACACATCTTACATAAGTATATTCTAAAAATAATATCAAGCATTATTATAATTAGAACTTATTTATCAACTTTATATTCTAAACATTTTTGTCTCTTATTACAAGGTGTCAGCAAGTTGCTCCCAGGGCAGGGACACCTGGATTCAGAGCACCAGAAGTATTAACAAAGTGCCCCACTCAGACCACAGGTACTGCACAACAGACTGAAATTAATGCCTTTTTGCACCTTTTGGTCCTTCTAATTTATGCATATTATGTTGTCTTTTTTATGGGAGGGTTTTTGTTCACATGTGAAATTCATTTTATCATCCCTTCTAAGACTTATCAAGCATTCCCTGATATTAATTAAAAGTTTATTATTCAGAGTAAGAACAAGTTGGGAATATTTTTCCTGTGTTCGAAACTTGAATATGTCTTTATTCATTTGAGGGGTAGTGCCATATGCAGGAGTTGAATACAATGTGTTTTAAAAGAAAACAAATCTGTAATTTTTATCAAGTTTCTTGGCTTATTGGCTTATTTATTCAAGTAAAGTCTTGAATAAATCTTGGGGAGAGGACATACTTTAGACTTTTTTAGATAGATTGTCACATAGTTTGCTGTCATAGCAGGAATAGGTAATGGTATAACTGCAAGTGTGTTTTAGAAAGTGGTTAATACTTTTTATCAGGTTTTTTCCTTTTTGCTAGTGCTCTAAATAGCTGGTCTGTAAAAGTCATAATTTTTTCTTACTAGATTTTTAATTTCTCAGGGTTAAAAACTATCAAGTTAGTAAGTTTCCATAGTCTGGGTAAATATCAGGGTAGAGCACAGGGATGATTAATGCGTTAGCTGTTGCAAGTAGCATGGAGAGGTTGTGCCTACCTGGAGAATGGAGGACCAATAAAAGCAAAGTAACCTGTTAAACATTTGGTGTATGACCAGCAGTTTTGACTTATGAAAAAGGGGGATAAATACAAATGTCCTCAAAAATTGGATTTAAATAACAGTTTTTAGCCACTTTTTTGCTGAATACCTTTTGAGAAAATTGTCAATTTCCAGTACTTAAAGTGTGTACACACACTCAGAATAGACTTAACAATACATTTGATCAGCTTATCCCTAGATAGCTTGATGTTGTTTGAAACAACATCTGTGCTGTGGGTATGACTGGGATTTCAAGAGGTATGGCAGCCTGTTTGGAGTTACTATGCCTGTGCTGTAACAGCCAGCTTTATGGGCTAGAAGACATCCAGAAATCCAGGACAAGTTTAGACAATTTCTGAATCTGTCTAGACAGAATTTAGGCAGAAAGAAGACATACCTAGGAAATCTTGGACACATGCTAGTGTTAAATATGCTTTCAGACTGTTTTCTGTTCTCTAGGGTAATGGGGAGCAGGATTACAGAAAATACGGGTAAATCTGGAAACCCTTGGGTGTGGCACAGACAGCCCTAGCAGTACTGAGTCAGTGGTGCTGAGCTCCTGTAGTATGTCAACAAAGGCCTTAATTAGAACTGGGTAGACTAATACTAATACTTATAAGATTGTGTTGTATTTGAACTAACAAATCTTGTCCACTTCTATCTGGGACTGCTGTAGTCCCCTCCTTGTATTCCTGCCAATCTTACTACTAGTTCTGGTTTCTGCGCTGAGACCAAGTAACTGGCTGGATCCAGCTGACTCTATCCAGAGCTCCCTTAGTGCATCTGACCCAGGTTCACAATGCAGGGAATACAACCTAAACTCCCAAGCTGACGTTATACAGGTCCCGTTACGCTTTAACTTCGTTTGTCCCTCTGCCCCCCTTTCCTTGGTCTGCCTCACTAGTTGGATAACATTAGACAAAAGCATAGAGAGGACTCATGGTTTTGATGTCATTGCATGGGTCTTGCAGTCTGCTGATAATCCCAGCTCTACCAGAATTGTAGGGTCAGGATTTACTAGCCATTCAGATATATAATGTCTATTAATTTCAGCAAGAGTTAAGTAATTAAACATCTTTAAAGGTCTTGACCTTGATGACTCCAGCTTTCCCATCCACGTACTTGGGTTGATGCACAACATGTCAAACAGATAGTGTGATCTTTTCAATAGTGACACGGTAATACTAAAACTATTTTACAGGAACTATGAAGAAGATAGATACAAAATTTTTCTGCTGTAAATTGTGCCAAATTATTAACTTTGATTTTTATTTTTTTAATAAAAGACTTAAAATCTGGTTTTGCAACTGAAGTAAACTTAATACTTTTTTTTCCCCCAAAGTCCTATGCTAATAGTGTTTCTAACTAAAATGTCCAAATTAATTACTGCCTATTTTACTGCTTATTTTTTGAAGAGAAGTAGAATAACTATGGCTTTATTTCCCAGCTGTTAATTTTTCTCTTTAGAGTTTGGGAATCCTTCAAACTCTCTCCTTCACTTTCCTTGCCATCTCTCAAAATGTGCACCTTGGTGAGCCAAAAAATTATGGCAGACAGGTATTCTCATAACTTTCAGTATTAAAGTTTCCATCATGGTTTGGCGTCTATCACCAGAGTACTGTCTGTACTCTTCATAACACAATGAAAGTGATGAATAACTTCTATTACAGTTCTTAAACTGGCTATCTTGTCAAGTGATTTCATATTAGAGAGGAACAAAGTTCATAGGCAGTACTAAAAAATTTATCCTACTAACTGTGGCAGCCTCAGTCCCAGAAAAATTCAGATTCATTCATTTGCAAATTATTTTTTATTTATGATCTTTATATAAGGTTTTCCTCATATGAAGCAAACTAAGTGCCAAAACTAGCCAGTTTTTCACCCCCTCTCATCTGCCTGGGTAAAACAACTTCAAACATTGTTTTGGTACATTTTAAGTTTAGCAAGTTTATGGAATTACTCGTCTGAAAAATTCTATGGAAAAGCTTAAACAGTCCCTCCACATCAAAGCAGGAAATTATTCTTCAATCTAATTATAGTAATTTCCACTGTTTGCTGAAGTGTTATCTATGTGACCAAAGTCAGTAAGTAATTCAGAACATAACTTTTTCTGACAGAAACTTTTCAGGTCATAATTTCTTTTTAAAGAAAATTGTGATTTTGTTTGTGATGAAATTGTGAGTTTAGTTATTACTAAGTTTGCTTTCAATTGCAGCAATTGACATGTGGTCTGCAGGAATCGTATTCCTTTCTCTGCTCAGTGGACGGTATCCATTTTACAAAGCAAGTGATGATTTAACTGCTTTGGCACAAATCATGACAGTTCGTGGATCCAGAGAAACCATTCAGGCTGCTAAAACTTTTGGTATGAAAACCTTAATTATGGGGAAAAGGGGAAAATATATGCTTGGTCTGCTATTTAATGCAGTGACTTACAATCTGTGATTTTTTTTTTTTTTAATATATAAATATATTTTTAGGTTTGGGAGTAATTTTGGAGGTAAATCATACTTTTTGCATGTAAAACACTAGAAGTACTAGTCTATATATACAGAGTTTTAAGAAAGTTTTGTATTTTTCTATCTTTTATAATTTGTATATGGGGTACTTCATAGCATAGGTTTCCCAACCTGTCTACTGCCTTTCACTAAGTTGGGGCCGCTTGAGGTGAAATATGCCAACTAGATGTTTTCTACTGGCATTTAGTTAGAATTCTTGAGGCAATGTTTCTATTCCTGCAAAATTTGGCCTGAGGCTTAAGTCAATATGACTTAATATTTAGATGATGTAAACCTTGCTTTCCCCCACCCCCCAAAAAGTTAGTAAAAAAACCCCAAAGACAAAAACCAACAGGCAGCCTGTTTATAAAAACAAAACCACCACCACCACAAAACACACAAAAAACTAAAATAACCATTTCCCTAATTGTTTGCAAGCCAAACGCTGCAGCACTTGCTACCTGGAAGTGTAACTGACAGCATCGATTTTCATTCTCCAGACAGAGATGTAAAAATCAGGGTATCTAATTTTCTTCAGTTCTGTTACAATGACAGTGAAAGGCAAAAAGATGGTGTGTGGGGTGGGTGACAACCTGTCGCTACCTAACTTCACGAACAAACCCAAACAGCTTTGTTCTGAGCAGAACTGAGACTATTTTCCTTCTGACTTGCTGGAGCTATTGCTGTAAAACATGGCTGGTTTGGAGGAGTGGGGGGGTTGGATTTGGTTTCTTTTGATAGGTTGGTGTTTTGTTTTGTTTGTTTGTTTTTTAATGCTGGTTACACTTCAAGACATGAAGTTTCTCTGAAACAAACTTAGAAGTTACAGTTGCATAGAAAGTATAATAAAATGTTGCTTACTCTAAAATTTTTTTTTCTAGGTAAGTCAGTTCTGTGTACCCAAGTTGTCCCAGCACAAAACTTAAGAACCCTCTGTGAGAAGTTGAGAGGAACAAATAGCAGCTGTAAGAGATCCCAAGGTGAAGTGCCCAGCAAGTCTCTAAATGACTCAGCTTTGCCAGTTGCAGTAGACAAACCTTGTGTTCCTGAGACACTTGGAAAACAAATTCAACACTTGAAGAGCTTTCAGGAAGCTGATGGTGCTTTGGAAATGAAGGCAACAGACACGAATGGATGGGATCAGGTTCCTGATGAAGCGTATGACCTACTTGATAAACTACTAGACTTAAACCCTGCAACAAGAATAACTGCAAAAGAGGCTTTGCTGCATCCTTTTTTTAAAGACATGAGACTCTGAGAAGATACCATATTCTGTTACTGCTTTCATACGTTTTACGTGGAAATGAGATACTGAGGTAGTTTTACCTTGTTGCCCTCAACATTTACACTCAATGGAATGCCATCACACTGTGCACAGAGCTGCTGAAATTTTGTCTTGTACAGTCAGACTGCAAATGTAAGTTTACTTTAAGAAATAGTTGCAGATGTAAAAAATTACATAAACATCACTAACATGGTCTTATCCTAAGACACTTCTGAGGGGTTATTGCTGTGCATACCTGTTCTCTGAGAAAGTTAATTTTGATTAAAAACTACAAAGAAAAAGTTTCACAAGCTCTATGCTTAATTCTCAAGGTATTCTCTTAAAATTTACAAATTTGCCTTAAGGTATGACTGAAATAAGAAAGTGCTTGAGAGACTTTTTTCCATACTTGCATATCTCTGCTTTGTTCCTGATTAGTACATGAGGGACTGAAAATGGAGCAAAGTGTGTTAATTTTGTTCAGACTATTTTCAGAGAACAGTATTACTTTGGGAGTGTTGCTAGAGGAGGGGCCAGGTGCTGGAGGTTATATCATCAAAAGAAAAGCATAACTGTTTTAAAAGTACATTTTTGTTCCTGTCTGGTCTTTCCTACTTAGGCAATAGTAATAAATGCAGTTACTCATTTTGCATAGCCCATGTTTCCTCAGTGCCATGGGTAACTGTCAATATTCAACAACTACTGCCTTCAGAATGTCTCATGTGACATGCACAGGTTTGATTTCTGTTATGGAAATTGATTTTTTTTTTAAAGAATATCTGTTAAATAAAGGCTTTGTTTTTATAACTTAAGAAGATTGTCTAGAGATGCTTCCATAAAAATTAGTCAGGTAAGGTTTTCCTTTGGGATGTTTCTGTTCAGGAAGAATTATGCACATTTGTTTCCTGCATAAATTCCTCAGTGATAGAAAACACTTTTCAGATAGCTCTAGTGTATATGACTGTCATAGTGGAAGTATCTTAATTATCAAGGAAACCTTACCACAGAGTTCGAAGCTAGCTATTGTCTGGTCCTAAGTAGGAAAAACAACCTTAATAAACCTCTAACCCCATACATTCAATGTGCAAAGTAGGTTACATTATGTTCAGCAGAAGTTACTCTAAAACCCTTGATAATTCTGGAGACTGAAATGCTAATGGAGTTGTTGCTATAAGAGGTTACAAGCCATTCTGAGAAAAGGTTGCTGCTTTGATAACTTTTGTATAAGCCTTCTCGTATGAGCTGGTGGTTATAATAGTGCAAAGGTCCTGACCAGGGCTGGGGCTGAAGATACATTATTTCAATATATTCAAAATCTTGAATACATAGAAAATGATGGTAATGTTGCTCTCTTCCTGGCATCAGCTGTTAGAGAAAAATATTTGCAGATGTCAGAATATTGATTGCAGAGAATCTTGAAACCCACAAGACTCTGGGGCCCAGGTCTTAGTAATTTTTGCTGTTTATATAATTTCAACACAGCACGTCACTGAGAAATTATTTATCTAAAGGAACTGTGGCCAAATTTGGCAAGCAGTGCTGTCCGCCAGTGTCTGCAGATGTATTGTTTCCTCCTAGTTCACTCATGCTGTCTATGGTCTTATGAGAGCACTAGCTGACAACAAGCAAAAATGTCAACTATCTGTGGTGAACTTTCTAAATGACTTCAGCTTTTTAAGCTTTCCTGCTAACCACAGCATTGAGCAGCTCCTTGCAGCAGGCACTACAAGAATTAACCACTACATAAGCTTAATAGCCAAAAAGGGAAAATCATTGCTAATGGTGTTTTTACCAAAATATTAAGGGTAAATAAAATTCTGTAAGGAACAATTCTAAGCTCAACATACTCCATAACAAGCTAGAAGAACACACTGCTATTCCTTCCTCCAGATAGCTATTTATTTAAAACCTGGAGAGTTTTTGGAGGGGAGGGATAAAGTGAAAAGAAAAATGTGTTTGAACAAGCATATGCTTATGAAATACTTTTTGTAGTGCTCTACAAAAGAATGAAAGCCAGAAGTAAAGTGTTAAATGCAATGGGCTCTCAATGGAGAAAAAAAAAAAGAGAGAGAGAAAATTAAGGAAAACAGCAAGAAAACACTAAAGGTGAGCAGTGGATGCCACTGAGTTTTCTGCTTCTAAGGATCTCTCAAAGCCATAGGTTTGAGAGAGGAACCAAGATTCGTTTAAAGTTTAATTGTATTATTTGAGATGTTTATAAACTGAATGTGAATCTCCTATCATGAGAGCTGCAATTAGAAGAAACTGCACAGAAATGACATTGCTACAACACATGTTCAGCAGTTGTGAGGCCGCAGCTGGATTACTGTTAAGTTCTGGACACCATGGTATGACAAGGATATTAATAAATTGGAAAGAAATAAAAAATGGCAGTGGAAAGCAGCATGGACTTGGAAAGATGAAGAGAAACTGATACCTAGAATCCTGAGAACAGAATGCTGGGAGCAAATCTAAATACATCTGTGTATCTAGCATAGGGAAGACTAGCTTATTCTTGACTAGCTTATTTTCAGTACTAAGCCAGGCCAGGTGAGGAAATTGTGGCATGGGTTAAGTTTATGATATTTTTCCTAGTTGTAAATGATAATTAGGAAACAGGAGGGTGTTTTATTAAGAGTGGCTGAGGAAACACCTGCAAAACAGCAACAAAATTTTTCTAGATAACACTGATAATAGGGGATAAATGAAATTCTAAATTCTATTGAGTTTGTAGTCCTATCACCTTTGAGACTGGACCCAATGAAGTGTTTATTTAAAGCAAAATACTATGTGGATAAGAAAATAAGTGGGACATCAATATTCTGTCTGACAATATTCAATATCCTCCTTATTTTAAATATTTGCTGTATCTAGAGTTTACATACTCTCTGCTCTCCAGAAAGTAAACACAATGTGGAACCAATATACAGCCAAGACTTCCTGTGCAGGTGCAAAAGGCTCCCCTGAATCCTTGAGTGGCCTTGTGAGGCCACCAGGTGTGATGGGATCCTAAAGTGTTTCCATAACTGCCCACTATCCAGCCAAGTTCCTATGGTCAGGAGCTATATTGGACCTTAAGGTAGAACATGAAGGAGATTTTTCATTCCAGGGTGCCTCTGACATGGGTAATCTAGCAATCGGTGCATTGTGGTTTTGCAGGACTGAAACACACATCAAACTCCTGGTGGGCTTTGTAATCTGTCCTGGCTACAGTGAAACATATTATTTTGGATATGACTGCCAAGCAAAAAAATATTTCCTTTACAAAGATGATTTATTTTCCTAGCATCTACTACATTCTACTACAAAGAAAAAATCTTTATGGCTTGCCTCAAATGTTTGTTGGTGATGCAGAGGTATGTTCCTCTTCTGAGCTAGATGACATACGTAAAAGAAAGTGTTTTCATTTAGCAGGGCACACCTGAAATTTTCCTACCTCCTGAAGGCAGAGTGCACAAGACAACAGAAGTAAAAAAACCCAGTTTTCTCTGATTCATTCAATTTATCACCACATTTCAAAGACACTTCGGCTACGGGGAGAAAATGACTAACCATTGAAAGCACTTAATAGAACAACAGCATTTTAAAGGAAATTAATACTTAATGGCTTCATGAATTCCTATTCTATAATGAAACAATATATCTCAATTGGTAGGCTTATAGCAAGGACAATTCTCTGAGACATTACTCAAGCAATGTTCTTACTGCAGCATAGTTGTAAATGGGGGGGGGGAGGGGGAGGGTTGTATGTTTGTTTTTCTAAAGCACATAGTGAATTTTTCTACTAATGTAGCCACAGCATGTTCACTTCAAAGTCCTCTTGTACCTTTTCCAGAAAACAGAACATGGACCAGGTCAGTGGCAGTACATATGTGGTTCATACTCCTTTCTGCTGCTGTGTTCCTGGCTAGCCAATTCAAGGGGTAGTAAATATTTAAATTGGCAGCCTGCACACCGTGGGTGGAAACTGGATAGTCCCTTTGATCATATGCTTATGAAGGCCAGCATATAGAGTTTTGTTACTCTGGTAACAAAAAATTTCTGGTACCACTGAGGTGAGGGTCCAGTAAACTGGGTATTCTGCACCAGATAACCAAGGGTTTTTAAATGTGCCTGTTGTGTACTTAATGCTGCCTCTCCATGACTCAGCCCTTTTTACTTTCATGTCCTTTGACTCTGCAAGAATATGATCCCTATACAATGCTTTATTGTATCATGTTAAAAACTAACCACTATAAGCATTCCTGAGCATCCCCAGAGTGTTGTTTATTCAATTTCTGGAAAGACTTAAATCCTCCTGTGGGGATATGGCAGGGAAGAGGGTGGTTTTGTTACATGTTATTTGCTTTCTTGCATAAAGTTCTTCCATAGTTTTCAGAAGAGTCAGATTTTAATCTAGCCCTAATTATACCTTTGTTTCAAAAATACTAATGCTAAGAAGTGTTTTACCTAAGGTATCCATTCAATCCATGTCTTTTACGTGGCATAAACAAACTACTTGCAACAAATAATGCATAATTAGCTTTACTTCTTAATGTAAAGAGATAGGCATGTAGCCTAACAATTGGAATATTTGAAGAAAATTATCTTTTTATGAGGAAAGGTTATATAATTTGGTTTAATGAATGCCATAGGTCATGTCTAGCAGGAGGCAGCTCATTGATAAAATCTCTCTTGTATTTTCCATTCCTGTTTCCTCTCACCACCTCTCCCAAAAAATCCTACCAGAAGATCAGATTCCTGCACTCTGTGTTGCTGTAAGGTATTTATCTTTAATGATTCTTTTGCTGCTTTGAACGTTACTGTGCGTTATGTGCAAACCGCCAATTATTTCCATTTCCAATTGTCCTATGAGTCCTTTCTTGAGTCCTGCTTCTGTTCTACTGTCCATTTGCTTGTTTCAAAGATCTCAGTTTCCTTATCAAAACCTCTCACTTGGACTTGGCAGCGTAGGTAAAAAAATTCTAGAGTTCTCTGTAGCGTGTAATTTTTCTTGTCCATAGTCTTGTCTTACGTGATCTGGGAATACCAATTTCAAATGAAAGAGGAAGTCTAACTTCTGCTGAAATTTCTACTACGTGTCTATGCACCTGTCTGTCTTGCACTGGAGGAAAGTGCTGACGTGAGACAGTAACACCAAACTCAGAGGACACAAAATGCTACAGCCAGCCTTTTTCTCGCTTCTACAAACAAATCAACATCTTTTTGCTTCACCAGATTCATATTCAGCTATAAAATTTGTTTCAAAGTTGCTTTCAAAACTCCCCCAAAAGTTACTCTGCCTTCTGATTGCCAGCCCACTCCTACAGGCTGCCTCAGCTACTCATGGGGCTCCTTCCACATCCCAGAAGTGAGGGGACTACGATAGCTGACTTATTGCAGGGGGGTACAAGACTCAGATCAGGGATCTTTTTGTTCCATTAGTACTTTTTGTTTTAATGGATTGAACTAGGGTAGTTTACCATGGACAATTCACCACAGCACAGAATTGTCCTGCACACAGCTTATAGCCAAGCAGTTACTGCCTGCTGGGATCCTTCGCATGTGCAATCTGGCATATGTTTTCCATTGCGGATCTGCTTGCAACTAGCTCTGTAACTTGAGTCACATTCATTCAGCTGCTTCATGAAAAAACAGTACATAGTTTGAATTTATAGGTATTTACCCCAGTTATCTTTGTAAAAATCACAGTATTCTGGAATATTCACTTACAGGTAGCCCATTCTGGGAGAGGAGAGAGGTTTGAGTTACCTCCTGATTGCTATGCTTTTCTTTTGCTAAAAATCAATGATCCAATTAATTTGATGCATTATGACTTAGATATGGTAAATCCCCTAATAGCCAGCAAAACGAGGACTGCAGAATCCCTGGTAAATTATTTTGGACACGGATGCAAATATACTGGACCAACAGTGCTCCAGAACTGCATTCCCTGGCCTTCTTTCAGAGCTTATAAAATGAGACTTAATCTAGGGCTTTTCCTTGAAACGTTCCCATGAAGATTCATCACCTACAAATTTCATAGAGCACATAAAACTAATTAATAAAACCTACTATTCCTAGCCATTTTGGATCTTAATGAATTTGGTAGGACATTACTGTGCCACTTCAGCTGATTGCTCCTGCTGCTCTCAAACCACCTTTAGAACTGCATACTGATCCTTGGAGATGAGAGTATAATCTGGTCATGCTTCACTCCACCTACGGCCTCCCAGTAAAATTTGAGGCAAAAAAATTAAAATTACTCTACCAAACCAATTATTTTTCAAGTACTGACTGACCATAATCACACTGTGTGAGATGGTATTGTTTTGTTCTATCATGTACTAATTATTCAAAAGAGGTTGCCATACCATTGTGTTTACAACTTGCTGGTTTTAACCCTGTAATATTTGTATATCAGGGCCATGAAATGCTGAGACACACCACACATTTAAATTGTAGCTACAACATCTATATGTCAGTTTTAAGTGCCTCAGTACATGCTAAGCTTTGGCATGCAAACCTGGAAATTAGATTTACCACACAACTTTCAAATATTAATGTCACTCATCCCCTATTGCTACTATCAGCCTAAGTGAAATGCTAATTTGCAACATTCAAAGGAGTCTTGATATCCAGGGGAGAAATTCAGTGCTGTGATTCAGCCACGTGCATGTTGTTTGGGTTAATCCCAGCACGTCTATTTTGTATCTTCCAGTGCAACAAACTGGAGTTTGGAAAAATAATTCCTCCTCATGATTTTACTGGAAAGTATGAGAAAGGCTTCTGTAAAAACTAGGACTACATGAAATAGGAGGTCAAAAGAAAAATTCAGGTAGCACAAGAAACACACCTGGAATCCTTACAGATGGTGTGAGGGGAGTGCTCACCTCTTAGAACAGGACAACTCTGATCAGCAGGGGCCTGAGATGGCTTCACAGCCTCATTCGTGTGTGCATGTGTGTTTCAAAAAGCGCTGTTAGGTGCCGAGGCAGGGGTAAGTCAGCTCCAGATGGCTGTGCTTGTTCTCTTAGCTTTATGTGCCTGGATGGCAGGCATCCCATGCCCATTGCTTTCTGGAAGTCTGCTAAGGAAGGGATGGAAGAAAGTGGGGACATAGTGCTAAGCTACCTCTGCTAGTTTCAGTGTTTGGGGCAGGGGCAACTCATGGTCCCAAAAGCACTGCAGCTGCCACAGTTTCAAGTGTCCCATATGACCGAGCAAGGGAGCTGCGGATGCAGAGGAGCAGAGTCGCTGGCTGCAGGATCTCAAGGTGGTGGTTACCAGGAGGGCAGCTCTTCCAGGGCACCACTTATGACCCAGCAGAAGAAATCATTCTTCAACAGTTAACATTGGTCCAAATAATCAGCTCCAGCAGCTACTCAGAGCCGGAGAACATCACAGCGCTGCGTGCGGGTGTTTCCTCATGCCTGGGGCCACGCAGGGTTTCGGGGCAGGGGCTGCAGGTGCGGAGGCAGCGGCAGGGAAGTGCCCCGCTGGGGCATCCCCTCCGCCCACCCGGCCCCCAGCTCAGCAGGAGCAGCCGCCACCTCCCCGACGCCGTCGAGCCCTGCGCACAACATGAGCAGCAAGCCTCCCTTTCTCTTCCCACTAATCTTTTCCAGTTTATAAAATTGACAAACAGAGGGTAATAGATGGCTTTTAAAGATATGCAGCTTATTTATCAGGAGGAATGGAGTTGGATACAGCAGCACAGGATTTTTTCCTTATCAAAACAGACAAAGACGTGAAAGATGGATGCTACCAGATACCACAATAAATTCCAATTCCCATCAAACAAACTGTAATGAGTCATTAACATCCCCCCACTCCGATGGAGGGAGATCTTGTTGGTCTCCGCTCCTACACTGGGTTGACATTTTTTCTTGAACTGCTCCACATAGTTAACAGAAACATACCAATTTTTGTTAAGCCTTATTTCCCTTGGTTCAGAAATAAGTCTTTCTGATAGCAACAAGCAAAATGTGTTCCCCCCCCTTTGACTTCTACATTCTCCTTCCCAGAAATGAGTTTATCATCAAATTTATAACATGTAATTAAGTATACCAGACCTAAGCACAGGAGGGATCTGTAACAACTCTTCCAAAACTTGCTGGTGACCAAAGAGCCAGAAGAGTCCTCCAAGTTGAGTTCCTTCATTTGGGTGGAACAAAGCAACAGTTTCCACTGCCTGGGAGAACAGAGCTCATCCAAAAGGCTTTGGACTAGTGCTGTTTTGCCAGTAGCTTTTCAGGTGTCACATCAGTGTCAGGGCAAGAATGTAATTTCCTCCAAGCATTTTCAGGCACAGTTCTTCTCAAAAGATTCTCTTTGACCCTGCTATCAGCTAGGACAACCGAGATTTTAATTCAGAACTTTATTATAGAAGAATATATAGAATATATGTACACACGCTACTCCAGCTAATAACCAGCATGAGTACAGAAAGAGTCTGGACAGGCAAAAACCAGAAGAAAATAGACGAGAGGGAAACACACAGGAGGAGCCGCAACACAGTGAAATGGGAATGGAATTCCCTCCAAAAGGAAGAGACATTTGTTTTCATAGCTTGGAGGAGTAAAAAGGAACAAGCCCACTGCAAGTTTTCACAGCCAGAGTCCCTCAGCTAATTGCATGAATACTGGTCAGCCTACGCGCTGAAGTTATTACTGAGCACGCTACACTGTCTGAAAGGGAAAAGTGAACACTAAGCATTTTGTAGGCTGTTTGTGTGCTGGGGCAGGTGTGCATGCAGCAGCCCTGCAGTTGCCATCCCTTGCTCGTCCAGACTGGAGGCTTACATGAACAAGCTACAGCTCCCTTTTAGGCTGGGTCGCCCAAGGTTCCCCCCTCTGCAAACCTAGCATATGGAGAGAAAGAAAAGGAAGAGAGAAAGTTTGGAACTGCATGCCTACATCCTGCCCCCCTATGCGAAGGCAGGCTGAAGCTAGGGAACAAACTCCATCCTGCTTGAAAAGTGCTTCCTAAGCATAACCTTGTGAAGTAAAGCACTCAGAATAGCGATTAAAAACAAAACCACTCCCCTTACTTAGCAGCTCACGTCAAAGAAGCTTAAGCACATGCCTAAAGTTAAACAGATGTTCAGGTTTCTGCTCAAGTGGGGCCTGTGCTGACTCTGCAGTCCTGCAGATTTACAGGACCGACTAGCAGCAACTGCAGGCCCGGAATTCTGCGGGTACCGCTGCTCTACTGATATGTGCTCCTTGGTATGCACATACTGCAAACACTAACTCCGATGCCAGATTTCTGTAACATATACAAAGCCATAAAAGTACTTCTCAGACTCTAGCAATCTAGTTGATGCAAATAAAGCACGTAAATGTCTTGGAAATTAAATATATACATATTTGTGTGCTACATAGGTACAAAATGTTTTCATAACCTGATATTGACCCAAGGATCCTAAAATGCCACATTAAACCAATAGTGGGCAAGGATGAAAATGCAAAAGGCGGTGAAAAACAGAGTTAAGATTGCTACCAGACACTCTTTTCAACTAACGACACGTTAAAAAAGTATTGTATCCACAGCATCTAGAAATGAATAAGTGTGATACAAATACTTGAGTTTAATCTCTAAACTATTTTTCAAAACTCTTTGCCCTTTGCTAGCCCAGAGCGTCAGGTTATTCCAAATGGACATTATCTGCTTTAGAGACAAACTCCATTGTGGGGGGAAGCTCTAGTTGCCAAGTACTTGGCAAGACAGATTTGCAATTAGGTACTTCCCTCTACCCTAGGGAACCTGGACTATAAAAAGAGAGCAGGAGACAGACCCAAATTTAACTAAATGAACTGCACCCACTCCAAAAGCAGTATGCCAAGTTTCAAAATATTCTGGCTTGCATGAAGCTTTAAAGATAAGTTTCCAGCAACCATCTCAACAGCGTGCTCAATACACACATGCATGCTAGCATTTCATACAGTAATATAGCTCGTAGTGAGGCCTGGGTAATGCAACTTTTGCCAGAATTAGGACATATATAGAGAACATGCTCATGCATTGTCTATAAAACTCAGTCCATTAATTACAGTTGGCAAGCAACACATATAGGAGACAAGGGTGGTTGTGAAACAGATTGCAAGAGCTGCTGGTTAAAAAAAAAAGTCTATGCCAGAGGTGCATAAGCAGTCTGTGAATAAATGAGCATATTCCTGCAAAAGGTTATTGACTACAAAGACGAACTGGCACAGCAATCCTTCGCTAGTGCTCCAGACACACAGCAACTGCCTTGCTAATCAAGTTACACTGAAAATACCTCTTTCTTACAGTTTTCTTTTCCAAAAGGCTGCAGATGCACATGTCACTTGGGAAGAAGTGGTAAGAGGGTCACAAGATGCTCAAATCTTGTCACACTTAAAAAAAAAAAAAAAAATCTAGTCCTTCCTAGTTTCTGAAGCATACAGCGAAGAAGCAAGTTAAATGATCCATTTAAGAGGAATCTATAGGACAAAGCCTAAGCCTGTCTCTTAAAAGGTTAAATGAAGTTACTCCCTTCACGTGTGAGAGTTGCAGTGATATGTGCAGATTCTTCCTTTCCTACCTGGTTGAGTTTGCCAAAGCAGACTGGTTCCACAAAAACTTTAGCTGCACAAAATAAGACCATCCATCATAGAGATGAATGCACACATGTAAGTGCAGGCAATCTGAACAACAGGAATGTGCCCCAGATAGAAACAAATGCAATACGGAGCACTTAAATGTACTGGGGAATGGTTTCATTTATGGTTTCAAAACACCTCAACTTAAAAAAGTTAATAATAGTTCATCTGTTTATAAAATTCCTTCTATTAAATACTTTACACAATATTTTAAAATCAGATCTAAAAATGATCAACGGCCCGATCAGGCCCACGCAAAGGACCAAAGCGCTGCTCGGATTTTCATGCAAATTCCACCCCTTTTGTACAGAGAGCCCACAGCAAAGCACAAGGAAAGGGACGGGAGATCTATAGCAGAAAGGATTAAAATTCTTTATAAAATTGCTGGATTTCTAGTAGCACAGAAACTGTATAATATCTTTTCCAAATCTGATTTTTCCATTAGCTTTCATAATAATAAACAGTGCTAGAAGTGTGTAAGATACTTCTTCTCCTCATCCCTAGAGAGCCATAGTTTTTAAGTGATCTGTCAGATGGGGCAGTACTTGAGGCAACAGAATTCTCCAGCATCAGGTTAACAATCCTTTCAGAGGAACCAGGGAATTTACCCCAAAAGATATGGGCAGTACCTTATGACCTTCTAAATTTCATACATATATTTTAGCCTGGTTTTGTCATTATAAAACTGTACTACAAGAAAAGTTTACAAAGTGTCTTGCTTAGGGTGTTGATGATGTAGAAGTATGTCATTTCAAAACAAAAACAAGTTTAGTTCATCTTTAAAGAATGTACTATTCTGATAACGACCATCTCCAAGTAAACTGAGGAACCACTGGGAACCACAGCAATGTGAAATTCATTCTTCTCTGAAATACACAGGAACTGTTTATTTCTTCATGTGCTCAGACACAATCTGGATTTTCATTTAGTTATTACTGTAGTGAAGTGAAATGAGAGCTATAGCATCCTGGTAAATTAATTATGGCCCACTTCCCCTCCATCTTTTTTGTATTTTGATTCTAATGCTACAGGACAGGCAGGCTTGTCCCCCCCCCCCCCCCTTTTCTTGTTAACCTTTAGAAAGGACCATCTCACACCTCAGTTCAGAATTCACTGATTTTTAACAAGATTTTCCTATATATTCCTTTCAAAACACGGGTTTGCTTTCATAGTATTTGGTCCTTTCCAACCAGGTGGAGCCCAGCCATTGCTGTGCTGCTGGAGCTGCAGGTCCCGGTTTAGGTAGGGTTAGCCTGTCTGTGACAGATGAGCACGACCTCAGCAGGTAAGCATGGGGTTACCAAGGCTCAGATGGGCTGTGCCAGGGGAGGTCTTGCCTTCTGGGGCAGAGCCGTTTAGGGCCAGCCAGTATGAGGGGATGGAGGAAGGGAATATGCACAAAACACCGGGCTTTAGTACAGTACAGCCTGCTCCTTAGCACCCACACCACCGACCTCGCCCTCCACTTGCAGCAGGGGTGGAGGCAGGATCCTGGTCTGTCCCGCTTGCTTGCCAGGTTTTTTTTTAGGTTGTTCATGCCAGAATCAAGTAGGCAGAAACTGTCTTTGATTTCTAGCAGAGGAGATTACAGCTGTCCCAACCCTACACATCAGAGATCAAGCATCCCCCCACGTTCACACCTGGTATAGAGGTGAAAAGAAGTTTCCTCTTGTGTCAGCTCTTTTTTTTTGGGAAACCAAGACTAAGGCATCTTGCTTAAGAGTTCTGTTTGCTCCAGTCTAAGGTATCTGCACTGTTGCTATTGAGCCCTGAAGGGCTCCAAATATCACCACAGGCTATAAAATACTTCTCAACAAACGTCAGCAAGGTTCAGACTTGCAGCAAGAGCCCCAAAGCCTGGTAGCATACCACAGGAAGAACACTGAAGAAACTGAGCACCACCCCTGCTCTGGTCCCCACAACAACAGGAAATTTGTTAAACAAAAGTCTGAGCTCATCCCAAGAAGCAATCAATGCCCCCAGTACACGGGAAAAAGATACGACCCGGAAAGAGGGGTCAGGAAACATGCTGGCAATCAGCTTAGTCATGCGCAGCCAGACACCTTGAGAAGTTTTGTTGCCCATTGAGATGCATGAATGGCGCAATCCTGCTCAGGATGAAGTTGATTTCCATTAGCTTCTATTGCACTTTGACGAAGCACAGGAAGGTTCAACAGACGCACCAGAGCAGAGTTGGTACATATTGCTACGTGCCAGCTGTCCGGTACCTCCCAGCCGGAGCATCGTGTGTAATTCAGCAGTCAGTAGCAAGGATGTGCCCACCGAAGGCCAGTAAAAGAGCAGCAGGAGGAGCAGGGCTGCTCCCCCAGAGGACATGAGCCAGGAGCCGAGGTGACCACAGTGCGGACAGCCCCCTCACCAAGACGCAATCTTGCAGCATGCGAACAGGACAGGCAGAGCGGGGTGCTGGCACATCGGCAGTCCCAGATAAAGCAAAGGGATAAACTGGGTCCAGGGTCTATGCAGAGGGTCCAGTCAGGAGCAAAAGGAGATGGAAGCAAGGCCACAACACAGATCCAAGACCCATCCAGGAGGCAGGGCCAGGGCTGGAGACAAGCACGCTTAGGAAGCCCGAGCTGGAGCACAGCCCCGGGCTGTGGACAGAGGCTCCAGGGGAGGCTGGTCAGGGCTGGTGGTGCACTCGGGCCCCGACATAGTGGTTCAAACCTTAACTGCCTTGTCTCCACGTAGGAGGAGGTTACTATTGTAACCCTATTGCTTTTATCATCATGTTTCCAAAAAGAAAGATAGCTGCCTCAATACTCCCGGTATCTCTTTTAAGAGAACAGTTTTTAAAACAGCTGTTAGGGTAATTTAAGCTCATGCTGTCAAATAAATTGACCATGCAATTTTTGAGGTTTACTTCATTTATACCTTTTAAAGCCAGCCTCAGGGACCTCAGAGTTGCTGCTCAAGCGAGTATTTCATTGCTTTAACTTAGTATTGAAAACATATTACTGTCATCTTTCAATCTCCATTTGTGCATTTCATACAAGCTGCTTCCTGCCACATGACACACGTTCATTTCTGGTTTTCTGTAGAAAAAAAAAAAGTCACAGACCCAGCGTGTGCCTGTTACGTAACCCCCCGCTAACGGGCGCAGGAATTCGGGATGCCGAGCGGCCGCAGCTGAGCAAGCAGACTTGGCAAGCTCGGATTTTACTTCCTGCGAAACTGGAATGCGGGGCAGCTCGCTGGGCTTTGGAGTTTGTACAGTAATTATTCCCCTAAAGAGCTGGTCTGGGAAAGGAAAACAAGGCAGAGGTTGAAGCAAACCTACTGCTGGGTCTGCCGAGCGGGACTCGGCTGAAATCAAGTATTTTAAAGTAGGTCAGCACACCATATTGCAAGTACAAGCAAGTGGTCACTGTGCTCAAATCGCCTGTGGGTCACTGGGCTGCAGCAGAGCATACAAGAGCAGGGCTCTGACCGAATGTGACGCAGAAGACTCAACCTGCCCTTTTACCTGCTCTTCTCCTAACTCCTGTCCCAGCTTCTGCATGCCCCAAATATTTTCAAGCCACTTCATTTCTAACCTGGCGGCTGCTCTGAGCAATGAAAGGAGAGTGGGTTTGCTTTTGGGAGTGCTGGATCTACAGAGAGGCATCTTGTTCTCAGGCTCTGGTGCCAAGCATCCCAAAGGTTTCCACTCACCAGGAGATGTTGCTGCAGGACAGGCTGCTCAGCCCTAGTCCCGAGCTAGGACAGGCCCACTGGCCTGGGCACCATACCTGCTCTCTCCCAACACCCAGGAGCACTGTGGAAACAGAGAATGTTATGCAAAGAGAGAGACTATAAAGGATTCAACATGCTAAATCAGATACGTGAAATATTTGCAAATCCCCTGCCCCTGAAGGAATTGGGCTGAACTGCTGCACTAAAACACGAACTGCCACGTTTCTCAGTGGAAATGTAGAAACACACGTCCTCTCCCCCACCCCAAGCCATGTGGTTCAGTTTTTGCATGAAAGCTTGAGTGTAACAGAGATAGTAAGTTTCATACTGGCCTCTTAAGGCAGTGTTATCTCCACTCTGGGGAACTCTGGAAGGGGGAGGCTAGTTGGATAATTTTGAACAAATTTTACAAGCAAAGTTGCAAGAACAGTAAGTTCTTGTAAGTTTAGCTAGTACAGGAGGCAAAATAGAAGAGTCTAACCCATACAAACCTCCCTGCAAAGGGGGGTTCCTGCAGTGTTGGTGGCAGAATCCACACACCAGCTGCTCCCAGGAGACCAGACCTCCCAAGTCCTACCGCCCTTTGAATTTCATCCCATCTCACACCCAAGCGAGTGTTCGAGCTACCACCAGTGTCACTTGTCACAAACTGTTATTTAGTACGCATGCGTTAGAGACCCTCTTCATTTCTGCCTCTCCAAGCAGAGATGACTTTCCCTAAGAGCTAGAACCCAAAACAGCTCTTCACAACTGAAATGTTTGTAGGAGCATCAAGGTATGATCATTTCTTCACGGTCTGAGGGTTTCACCACTCTGTGGCACCCAGCAGGTTACTGGTAAACACAGCATCCCTCCTCAGCACTGATGATGAGTGGGTGATCAACAGTTAACATTCTTACATTATATATACACTGACCCTTGTAGCTTGCATCCACTCTTCTGCTGCTTCCCTCTGTCTTGGCGCAGGAGCCACCACCTTGGGACTCCTACTGACTGAGCTCCTCCCAGCGCTAAGGCGGTGGGAAGTGACATACAAGCTCCTCTGCCCACCGCTCCCCACGTGTTTTATTCATTGAAAAAACCTAAGAAATAGCTAGATCTGTTGGTTATGCTAAAGTTAGAAATCAAATCCTCTCAGATTTGTTATAGATCTGTTTTTCTTTGTATTTTAAAAAGTTGGTTTTGTAAGGGACCCGAGTAACTTCAACTATATTCTCCAGAATTCAGGATTTTCTCAATTTTTTCTTCCTGAATTAGGAATATAAATACATCACCAGTTAAGGACAAGATCTAGCAACAGTTAAATAGTCCTCGTTCCCCTGAAGATAATGGGATTGCTTACATGAGAACATTTTGAAGCATAGCAGATTTTTTTAAACATTTCTTTTGGCTTAAAATATTTAGAATAAGATCTCCCAATTTTCCAGCAACACAGCTGTTATATATCTGGCTTTAAACCCCAATCTGTTTGTACCATACTAAGATTCCCAGTGAATAGCTGCAAAACCTCAAGGCTGATTTTCCTTAGCATTGACAATTTATCCCTTAATCAAGTAATTTTTTTAATGGACTACTTCAGTTAAATTTCCTTAATTTCATTTTATAGCATTCCTTTGAGGACGCATTCTGTCAAATAGATATTTGATAAGATTAGGGATAGCTCAAGTCCCTAGTCCAAAACCTGGAAGTGAGAAGTTTTGGCCAATGTCTTAGTAGGAAGTTTTCATTTCAGGAAGAAAAAAATCCTGATTTATCAAATATTCCTCATAGGGAAGAGCTATTTTTGAAAAGTGCCCTGATCAAAAAAAACCCCAAAAGGCAAGAAAAAAAACCCCAAATCAAAGCAAACTTTGACATGTCAAAATTTGGTATGTCTAAGTCAGAAAATACGGTTTGGGTCCAACATTATATCCACTTCGAGATTTTAGTTAACATATTTAAAAAGTCAAAATATACACTTTCATGGACTGAATTTCATTTATTTTTCTAATCATCAGCATTCAAAAAATGGAAATTCTAAATGAAATTAAAAGATTTATATCTACTGTCTCACAGGTTGAGAAAAATCAAAGAGAGAGATTTTTACTTTTCTAGACATTTTCTTGTACTTCTGAAGCTGGAATCAAATAGATTTTCTGGGTTTACCAAGTCTATTTATTTCTTTGAGATACCAATGAGAAGGAGGAAAAAACAAACTCCCTCAGTATCCAGCTTCCATCTGTGTGCAGGCTAAACCAAATTTATCCAACAACCTCCTAACTGGGTGGAGGCGGTGGGAAATACTTGGCCATACTGATATTTTGTTCCCGAGAATGGTTGCCCTGATGGGAAGGGATGTTATACTACAGAGAGAATTGTGGGTGGTTCTGTGTAGGAAAAAAACCCACAGAAATCTAATATTTTTTCAGTACTTGGTGTTTCTAAATCTAAACCAAATAACAACAGCAACAACAATAATAATTTAGATATTAAAATGAGGATCTGGGTTTGTAAGCTTTTGAGTATCTTTACTTCATTGGGAACTGAGGGAGTCACAGAACAAGCTTTTATTCCTAATTTAACTTTACCAATCATTTAAAGTTAGTTTTGAAAGCACAGTATATTTGGCCATGCTTTTATTTAGGGGGGAAAAAAAAAAAAGTCCAGGCCATAGAAGAAACATGCAGAGATATTCAGACCAGAGCAGAAGGTCCACAGATCAGCCATCTTCTTTGCTAGTGTAATTAAAACTATTTTGATCTACATTAAATAAGATACCAGCATACATTAGGGAACCCATTGTGGCCCATTTCTACATGCTAGCAGCTGCCATGGGAGGAACAGTCTCTATTCCCCATTCCCCTCACAGTAACTAGGCTACTTTACCCCATCTATGGAATGTGCATAACACATGCACGTTCGTCACAGAAGCCTCATCTCTCCGAAGGTGCCATGTACAACCAGAAGGCTTCGGAAATGCAAAAGGCCAGGACCGCTGTCCAAACTCTACACCGCGCTGTCTCATCTCCAGGCTCAGGCCACTGAACCTGCAGTTCAGTCCAAGTTTCCTGGGCTAGGCACCGTCTCCCATATGCAAGCCATCTCCTCTTAGATGATAAAGAGGAGTCATAAACAAAGACTTTATGAATAAAAATCTTTCTTTGAACAAGACATTCAGGGTTTGTACATGTTAGAGCACGTAGCTACCCAGCCATCACAGAGCAGTATTGCCTGACAGGACATTTTCGATCCGAAGCACAAAGCAACAACCCAGCCTTTCAGCTATCAGTTCCTGGCTTTGTGGGGCAATGCCGATTCCAACATTGACTCACTTGTGCCTTCTGCTGTTGCTGCTATTAATGTATTTCTAAAACTGTGCACAGTTTCATAATTCAGAAGTTCCCCTTTGCAATTTCTGTCTTACATATAAGGCAATAGCCTCCTGGCAAGCTGGCGTGACTAATCTCTTAATTTCTTTGCTCCGAGACTCTGCAGAATAGACTTGACTGAGCTATTTGTGGTCCCCAACAGCAGTTCAGTTTCAAGTTAAAACTTAAAGTAGGAATTGAAGGATAATCTCTACATCCTAGGGAGAAATGTCATAGACCCTTATGGCCAGAATACAGCACACGGCTTTTAGTGAGTTTCCTCAAATAATAACTTGTAGGATCTCTTTAAAAAAAAATTAATATATGGTATAAGCAATTGTAGGTTTCACTACATTTACCTTCTAGATTATGACAGTAATGTACAGACTTCAAACACTTGAGATGCAATGCCTGAAGGATGCAGCGATAATACCCTTCCTCCAGAAACACACTTGGTTTAAGAGGATCCCTCCTGCAGAGGAGCATCCCCTACCCTCCTCCTCCCCCTTTCTCTCACACTGGCACAGCTTCTTATTTGACCTTGCTGCAAAGTGAACCATTGAAACAAAGGAGCCCCCCACTGTTTTAGAAGCTTTGGTGTATCACTTCAGAGAGGCAGATCAGCACACAACTGCACCAACAATTGCAAGAGCGCAATCAAAGGGATAGTGGACTACAAGGAGAGCATGGGGCGGGGGGGGATGAAGGGACTAGGGCATGGGAGAGCCAGGAATTTTTTTCTAATTGGCTTTGCTAGAAGAGCAAAAGTATCAAGCTCTACTTTCAAGTTCGTTTAATCCAAAATCATGGATAACACACAGCCATTGAAAAGGGCACATCAAATCCCAGCCCATACATACATAGAGCCTATATATCCACCACAGTCCTACAGTCCCATTTGCCATTTTTTAAATACAGATTACCTCTTCTGCTCTGCTCAATGCTTTTGAAATCATCGTCTTTTTCTGGAAATTTTTGTTGTGCTTGTATTATGACTGCAACTGTGTTGGTGCTGAAGTTCAGACCAGAAATAGCAGATTAACAGTTCAACTTTTGGGTAACATAACAACATTGCCAGGGTGGTTTAAAAGCATCTTACTTTCCCATCCATCCTCACCTTCGAAAAATATAGCAGAGCAGTTCTACCTAGCTTATAAAGTAAGGATTTCCACATAAAAGTAAACATGCAAGAAGCTTCTCCTCCCTTGTAGGGCACTAGCATGCCTTTTTCCTGTTTGTTTCAGGCTTTCCCATCCCTGCATTTCCCAGGTAGCTGTGATTTCTATAAATTAAAAAAAAAAAAAAAAAAAGTGGGTGCTGTCTCAATTCCAAATAGAGAACATAGGTTTTAGCATGCTGCTTTGGTGTGTTTCTGCAATTTTTTGTCAAAACATGTTGTGTGCCCATCAAATATTTGCATTCGTGTCCAGTGGAACACTGGGTGCTGAGCACTAACAGAAGACAGGAATCTACGCTTTCCAAATAGTTTATTTATAGCGAATATTCTGGAATTTGCCTCATCAAATAGTATTTGCTGGAGCAAATCTAGATTGAAGTCATTTGGCTGATGCTATTCTTCCCACTATTTCATTCAAGTCAGCAGATGAGGATGCTCTCTTGAGAATTTCTCAGCTTAGCAGAAATTCTGACGCTATTGTCTGGCGCTTTGAGTGTTACAATCAAACGAGTCCCAGCCGTTCATTCCCCCGTCCAACATGTTCTTTCACTCAACTCAACACACTCATCGGTTAAACAACTGATACATTTCTCCTTGCATTAATTAATAGGCCATGCTTTTTAGTCTGGTCTCCTACAGTAAGGAGGTTTTAGTGATTGTACTGTTTGTACATCTATCACTTGTTTATCCCCCTCCACAAAACCACTTTTGACCTTTTCTACCAAATCTGCTAAAGGGTAGAAATCTCTAAGATTTGTTAATAGCTGGCCCACATATAGACGAGAGACCCAGATTTGTTGCCCACAAGGGGACCATCTGTAGCATGTATGCAAGTACAGTATAAGACAGCAAGAAATCCACCCACAAGCATGCTAGGAAACCTACGAGCAGAAAGCCTGAAGCATTACATCAGTGCCCAGCTGGATTTCCACACGCACAACCTCAACTCTTTCAGAATACTTACAGGTATAAGGCACGTTCATGCTTTAAAATCTGCTGAAGTAGAGCCATATAGTATATAGTACTGGCAAACTCCCAAGCCCTTGAAACACATTAACAGAATTGCACAATCTTGCTGTTCACTT
The DNA here is from genome assembly GCF_035582795.1 of Mycteria americana. NCBI lineage: Eukaryota > Metazoa > Chordata > Aves > Ciconiiformes > Ciconiidae > Mycteria > Mycteria americana. The sequence goes on along the minus strand of NC_134371.1, from coordinate 51,505,843 downwards.
TCTTTCCTGTTGTCTGTTTTCATTTTTTCTCTCCTAATTTTTCAAATATTGTACGTTTGCTACTATTGCTTGTCTCTCCTTTCTCCTACTAAAAAGGCATTTCACTTTGCCATTATATTTCACATGGCTTTAGCACGGGAATCACCTTTCATATAAACAGTGTCACCGGTTAAAGATTGCCATTTAATCATGATTGATCGTTCTGTAGACGTTTGCACAGGGAAGATCCTGTGCAATCTGCTTGCATCAGCAGTATTTTCTGTGTTAAGCACAAACTGCTAATGCTTTGGATTTTCTTTCACTGAAGAGTTTTAAATGTAGAATGCATTTCATTCACAGACTTATCTATTCCCATCTTTTTACATTGCTCGTTTCAACTGCACTGCTTTCTGCTGTATTCCTCCATAAATGGCATGGTTTACAGCAGAAAAAACTGAAACTGCCTTTATCTTTTATTCTCCAACCCCTTGCATTACTTAGTTCTATTTCCAGTTAATACAAGCTTATTGTAGCCAGCAACACTGACTGTTGCTATGTTTTTGTACCCCTTATGTTTGTTTCCATTTGTACTGGTCCTTTTTCAGTTGTTTGACATGTTTTTAGTTGCTTCATCTATGGTTAATCTCTTTATTGCCTCACTTGCTTAGGTATCATTTGGACTCAAATCATCTGGAATACTTCCAGAATTTTAAAACAATATTACAGGAGGTTATGCTTAGACTTAGATGGCAGTCTAGCTCTTAGCTAGCCTCATTTTCCTAATGGGTGACTGCAAGACTTTTTAGGAGTGTAGCATACTCCACATTTTTTATGGACGTATCAGTGATCTTTTTGGCTTTCAACTGAAAATAATTTTATATCCTATTACTCTTCATGATGCATAGAAAGGCAGAACTTCAGGATGGAGCCTTTGTAAAATAAAATGAGCAGCCAGCTTTTTATTTCATGGTTCTAGCTGCGGGTGGCATGCAGCTGGGACTCTGGTTGGTTTTCTGGCCTGGAGAACACAGGGCTAGATCCTTTCTTGGACTAAGTCACTTCCACTAGTTCCAGTGCTTACTATGGAGTCTTGTGTCCAAATCCCTTCGGAGTAGGCCATTTTCGCATCGAGAAAGAAATGAATGTCTCTATGCTTGTGATCAGTATCTCAGTACAATATGCACCTACTTCCTGTAGATGCTTTGAGCAAGGTTGGACAAAAATAGGAAAACTAGAAAGTAGAAGTTGATAGTGTTGGTAAATCTTATTCCCATGACCACTCCCACCAGAGCCAAAGAAATGACCCACATAAATGCTCACCATCACAGCTACAGATTACACAATCAGAATCCTAAAAATTGCAGCAAAACTTCCACAGACATAGTACTATTTTCAAGTCTGCAGCCAAACAGTTCAGCCTTCAAGATTTAAGGCCAATTGTTTTTCATACACAGACTGTCTGAAAATATTGCTGTCTGTTTTAATCTCTCTGCAACATAACCCAACCTTTTTCGTGTGACTGTCTATCATAAGTAACTCTCCATTCAGCTAGGACAGACCACGGCCTTACAGTTGCTAAATCTTGAGATATACTAGACAGAAGACAACCAAGTAGAAGATCCAGATTAACCTTCTGGTGAACAATCATTTCTTAATCTGGTAATCAGGGATGCTCTCTGAACGCCATCCATTCATACTTGGTAACATTTACCACTTTTCCAGTGTAATTACACCGGATATGGGGTGTTAACATCTACTGCACTGAGACCTAATCAAATAATTCTGCTCTTTCCCACATATTAAGAAGTGTCCAAGCTGTAATTACACTTTACTTGTCACTTCATAAGTGCTTAAATTTCCTTATGCAGGACTTCTACACTATGAGGGCATAATTTCTATTTTCTAACTCCTTTTTAGGCTTTTTTTTTTTTGGTAAAGGAGTGTTGTGAATTGTACACAACAGGACTGAGCAAGTCACGAATACAGGCACTCCCACCTCCGCAAGGTCAGGGAGATGGAAAATGAGCACATTTGCTTTGACAGTTTACTCTCAATATTTGTGTTGCATTATTTTATGTATATTCTCTAATACTACCTTTTAAAATTGTATCTTTTCTGTTCTGGACATATTCTGTTCTGCAAAATACTAGCATGCAAAGAGAACATGTTTGGGTGAAACACTGCAAACTTTTTCTTCCAGAACATTCCCCCTCCTCCCTGCGTTTCTAAGTACTTTCTTATCAGGGATTCAGAACTTGCTGATTACAAGTTGCTGTACAGAAACAAAATATCTGGTCAAATCCCACAAATGGCAACATCCTTTCTAATTAAATATTTATTTAGTGGTAAAGTTCATGTATGGGGTGTTTATAACATATCTCATAATTTACTAAGTAGTATGCTTTCTATCAAATTTTTATAGGGAAAATCTACTTTGCCAGAAAAAAAAAAAGTTACTTATTTTTTACTAGTGAAAAATCACAATGGAAATCCTGCTATTAAAAAGCCCCTCATAAACACTATCAAAGAATCATACCAAATATGGTTTGTAAGGATCTTTTATTTAAATAAGTAACAAACTATTTATACTTTTACAAGAGTCTGTCTTATTTTAGTAAATATTTGGCAAAGTTATTTGATTAAGAGAGCAACCTGACCTTCATTTAACGTGGTTATTTGCCATAACTTAATCTTCCATCAATTCAGTTTAACTACACAAATAATTTCTTGATATCTTTAGGTTAAGCAATACTTTTTCATAGCTTGGTTAAGACTGGATTTGCTGAGATAAGTTACCAGGGATTTTTGAAAAAACTTTTACACAGACATCTTAAAACTGAAATCACTCTCAGGAACATAGTGGTAAGTGCTACATGGAGAACAGCATGGTCACTTTTTGTTTGATCACTAGATGAATCTTTGATTCCCATACCTAGCCTTGTTTTAGAGGCTACTTTTCTGAAAGCTTTTTAGAAGCTATGCTTTCTATTCTCTGCCCAGACATTGAAGAGCACCTCGTCCCCATGGCATGCTACCTAATGGAGTGTCTTCAAAGTGACTTGGATATATCAAAATCAAAGGAGAGCTTGGTGCTAGTGCTGCAGAGGTGCAAGGCAATGAGGCAGCATCGTGCATCCTGCAGTCATCTGCATGTTGTTTTCTGGGATTTACCAGTCAGCAGTACCTGGGCATACTGTACTCCTCAGACAGCAGCCGCTGTGTGCAGCATTTACAGATCAACTCCAGCTCCTACCACACAGCACCATTTTGCTCTCTGATATTAGGCATGGCTACAATGCACCACCTAGCCATTAAGATTTTTAGCTTGACTTTTCTGAAGGAATTTTAAATCAATTTCCATAGAGTACTTCCCTTTGTAAGAATGGAAACTCAATTATTCATTCTTTGCACACAAACATACTGGTTTCAGTGAGAATACTGGATGCACAAGAAGTACAGGATTAGCTTTACATTTGATTTTTGGATGGCTTTCAATGTCAAAGAACCTCAAATAAATAAAACTGGTAGTAAACATTAAACCCATCACATATGGCACATTCAAAAGAACTTGGTCAGATAGTATTGAACTCTAACAAGAGCCTATACCAGTCCGTCCAGAAGAAATGTGTTTCATTATACTTCATGCTAGCAAGGTACTAATTGGGTTTCTTTTTTCAGAGTGTACAGTGGCAACCATATTACAAAATAATTTCATAAATCTGCGCTACTGTAATGGTTGAGTCACATTACAAATACAGTGCAGCCAAGAAATTCCGCTACAACACAGTTCACGTAGTCAAGCTTTAGCCTTATCAAGATCCTGTTGTGATGGATTGGAGCTGCTCTGCAATCATTTCTGAATACTCAATGTTTACACAGTTACTGGGATGTTTATTTTATAACTAGAAGAGGGGAGGGCAGGGTATGGTCTTCTCTGCGAACACTTGAGTGCTGATAAGAGACAATTACAGCTGATGGTCCATGCATATTGGAGGTCAAAAGGATTAGAGTAACTTGAAATGGACTTTCTCAAAGGAAAAAACAAACAAAAAAGCATTTGGAAGGAGAAGGAGCAGACTGACACATGACCCTGTTTGGACATCTATGGAAGTTAGGTCTACCATGCTACAATAGACTTAGAGGCCTTCTGTAGACTTTGATAACCAGTCATCTGTACATCCCAAGCACCTCATGAATTGAACCACCTGATTCTAGGAAACCTATTTAGGAAGCTCATTACAACTTCCAGAAAGAGATATTATATTTTCAGGACTCATTCAGATTGCAGCAATCAGGCTTTTGTTAGGATCCGTTCGTAATTTCATCTCCAGGGACGTAAAAGGACAAGGCCTTAAAAGCTGCACTCAGTAATCAAGTAGCATTTGTGGCATCTTATTTATGGCATTTCATGGTTTTTGTGGGCTTATTCTAATCAGATCAGAGTACAGCTATGGCCTCAGAACATGTTAGGCCCTTAGGAGATCTGAGGCTGTTTTGAATATCAATATCTTGCTTGAATTCCACACCACATGCTCTTCATAGTTGCTACAAATGACAGGACAACTTTTCATTCACTGTTTTTGACTAAGCCAGATGCTTAAAGTGGCAAACCAAAAGCTGTGGAGAACTGCGCTTCTGCTTCTCCTGCCAACCTGAGAACTCTGCAGACCGGCTTCTGGGCAGTGGTTTTACGCCTGCCTTACGCTGACCCAAGTGCAGGCTGCTGTCAGAAGAGCTTATTTTACATTCTCCTCTTCCTTTACCAGTAGCAATGGCAGCGCAACCATGAGCCAAACCAGGTAGATGATCTAGCTGAAAATTACCTTTTTCCTTTCCCTTCTGCTCCAAAAGTTTAGTTTTCCTTTGTGCGTGTGCCTCTGGTCTGGTTTGCCAGACAGTCATGTGTACGAACACCAGTCCTGGCACAAGGGCAAGAACCGGTACAAGGGCAGGTTTGCCCCAGTCGCAGTAGCCGTCTTCATCTGATGAAAGCATCAGTGTTACCACGACCTGAGCTCCACAGGGACTGACCCAGGGACTGTGCTGTTTTCTGCAACTGATGACTTCCAAGAGGTGAGGAAAGAGGATCTGCTTTAGACTATGAAATCTTGCCAACACTATTATTTTTCCTGACAGAAAAAGAGGTGGTCTCTTTAGAGTATTCCTCTTTAGAGTATTCTTTCTTCTGGAGAAGGTGCAATGTGTAGAAGCACATACTTGTTTAGCTGTGGAGAGAAGCAACCTCACTGGGTACATACAAATGTCCATTTTATCACATTGAAAGTTCATGAAATAGGAGGTGAGATACGAAATGTGAAATTCTCCTCAAACCCTGAGCTGGTCTAATCCAGAGGGTATAAGCAATTGCTCTGCAAAAGGCTCTTTCAGAAGTAAAGAAAGTTGGGTTAGATGACACTTCTCTCCAGTTATGTAGACTAATAACATGCTAATAAGTTGGAGAAAGCAAATTCAAGATCATAATGGAGATTAGCCATCTCCACTGAATAGGCTATTTGTCTCTTGTTGCTTCTGTCTAGCAAACCCTTTTGTAGTTTCAGGTCTTTCTGGATACCCTGCTAATTGCTGTGAAGAGGATTATTTATCAGGATATTATTCCAAACTATTGTTGCCATCTGTAAATACTTGTACATATTACCAGAGCTCTGAATGTGTAAATTTCGTACAACTGAAATAAATCCAGCCATTTAATTAAAAAGACTCAAAAGTCAGCCATAACAGCTGAAGAAAATATGAACTCTCTCACCCTTCCCCAGCAGAGCCTCAAAAGGAAAACGTGCTTGTTTCTGAAAATGGGCTTGTCATTAATTTAGTGACATTTTCCACTCCAGCACAGAAAAAGCATGCAGGAGGTTTTAAAGAGACTAAGTTGTCAGTGGGCATTTCCAGCACTGGGGGAGAAAGGTCTTATAAGATCAGCAACATGTGAAAGGAAAACAAGAGTCTGAAGCAAGTAGATGTCACAGCTAATAAGCAGGAAAGGAGCTCAGTTCCTGCTGGAAGAATGGGGCTGCTGCTGCTCCTCTGTCCCCTCAGCCTCCTTAGCTGCCAGAATCATCAGAATAACCTCAAAAGGTTCAAAAGATAGGTATCTCTAATGATGACCGATGACATCATTCCAACAAAGATTTCATCAGCTGCTAGTCACAGGCATCTTACGAAATGGGATCTCCGCATCATAGGCCTGAAATAATGTTAAAGATATGGGGGGGGGGGACGACACCTGAAGCATGAGGCACCATGTTTTAAAGAGTGAATGCTGAAGGAGAAGTAAAGCACCAGACCAGTCTCTTTTTACCTTTCTTGGCCACAAAATAAAAAATAACACCCTACTTTGCACTACACTAAAAGCAGTATCCATTTTAGAAAGTTTATGATTCTTTAAATTAATTTTAAACTACATATAGAGAACCCGGACAAGAGTTATTCTGGTACTTGGCCCAAATTTTAAAATTAATTCTATTTTTGCATATATGTGTATGTGTATATATACATACACACACACACACACACACACACACACACTATTAAACCAACACGTGAAAACACATGAAACACTGAATGCTACTGCATTTTGTGGTACTTTGCACCACTGCTGGAGAAGCACAAATTTATTAAGAATTTTAAGTTTACTGACAAAATGCTCATACTTGAGAACTAGTCATGAATAGATAAAGCTAAATCCTATGCCAATAAGTAGTAACATCCACTCTCTAACATTAATAGGAGTTACATATCTGTACTGACAGGAGGTTTTATTACCCAGAGATATGACTTCAGCTTCAGAACACTAAAGAGAGCAAGTCTATAAAGCAATTGTAATCCATTTGCTAATATACCTGTTCTTTCCAAAAAGTGGTCCACAGGCTCCCTCAGTATGCTTTATTACAACAGGAAATTCTGTTTTCTTTTAATGTCACAGAACTCCTTTGGACTGTTTTTGGACTCCAGTTTTCACACAATAGGAGAGTGTGTTTCTTCAAAGAAGAACTTCAGGATTTGCCTTCAATACATCAGTCCTCCAGGTGGGGTTTTTGGTGTTTGTTTTTTTTTTTTTTCTTCTGGTTTAGGCTTTTTTTTGGGAGGGGTGGGAGGGGGGTTGGTTGGTTGGTTTTGGGTTTTTTGCTTTTTTGTTTGTTTGTTTGTTTTTCTGGGTGGTGATGGGTTTGGTTTTTATTTTATTTTTACTTTTAAAAAAGGACTGCATTGTATTCTGGTACTTACAAGGAAGATTTTATGGATTCTACAAAAGTCATGAACTGCACTGCACAGTTTTAGCACCTTCTACAGCATGTTATTTATGTACATCCACAGGTGACTAGGACAGATACGATGTATTACCTGACTCAGTGCCCACTGAGGTCAGCTAGAACATTTCCACTGACTTTAGAGAGCTTTGCACAAGGCTATTAAAAGAGGCTTTCAATGAGAGAAATGTTGCACTCTGTCAGTTCTCATTAGCAACTTTAAACTATGGACCCGTTAACATTTTGGACCTCTCGGTACAGCCGAGGGGAGCAGAGAATATGCAGTCCCTGCATTCAGAACTTGATTCTGCTTTTGAAGACAAATTTGCTTCCCTTCAAAATGAAGGGAGAAAGTGTCCCTTGTTTTTTAATTTTTCCTCAATGCAGTCTGCTGATCTCATACTGTCAGTTAAGCAAACATCAGATTCCCCAAGAGAGCTGCCTTGCACGCAGAACAAAGTCTGTCCCTGCCCCACAGAGCTTTACGGTCGGGGGCAGCGGTGGCACTCTTGTCTGCTCTGTTTAAAACTCCCTGTAGCCCTTCTGAGCGCACAGCCTTCGTACTTAACATGCAAGCATGTCTTGTTTACAAATACGGTTTCAATTAACATCCCAGACAAAAACCAGGCCTATAAATAAAGATACAATAGAACTACACAGGAGAATACTGAACAAAGGAGGGAACAGTAACATGCAACAGGAATCTGCTTTTCAAGCTCTATGTAACTTCCACAGGGAACTGAGAGCATTCAGCAACTATCAGTTTCAAGCCATTGATAATTCTCTCTTTTCCTGTTCACTGCAAATTAAACTTCTAGCATGAATCATTATCCAGAACACATGCATCAGATCCACATGATTATTTACACAAAGTTCACACTTTCCTGCAAACTCCACATCTTTGCATCTATCATGCACAGCTCCTCGCTGTCAGTCGCACTCCTGAGACCCAGGCAGCATCAAGCTGGCTCCTTAAGAGCCATCCCCAGCGCAAGCGAGGTCATTGCAGTGAAGCGCTGACAGAGTGCCTCCACATATGAGGGAAACATGCTGTGGTAAGAGCGAAAGAGAAGGAATGTCAGGGTGGAAGGTGACTCAACAGCTCGTGCATTCCCAGGCCTCACTTCAGTTAGAACATTTTTGCTTAAACAGGCTCCTCGGAGACATCGTAGAGTTAAAGTTTTTCATGTTCTTTATTTTAGTAGTTTTTCAAAATTCTAGGATACAGCTGGAGGCACCGTTGCAGTACTCTGGGCACGTATGCCACAGAATTAAGAATTACGGCATGAACATGTCCACCTTGGCACACGCCCTCCAACAGGCTACGCGGAGAAGGGAGGAGATGGCCTTTGCAGGGCGCCTGGGAACTAACATGTCCAGCATCTGGCAGGCTCTTGGAGCCCTGTGTTCCCAAAGAGAGCACCTCATGTGGAGTAGGAGAAGGGCCCACTGGCGGCCCCCTCCTGCCTATCTGGGGGAACTCCAGCTCAAACACCTCTGCTGACCTCCAGGGAGGCAGCACGTTCTCTGCAAGTGGCATCCCAAGCCATTTAAAGCTTTGTAACATAAAACTGAATATAACTATATAATAAATTATTGTAATTGCGTGTTATTATAATTGCCTATTCAACTGTAGTATAAACTGCAAAAAGTATCTATTATAAAAATTCCACATAGCAATTGCTGGGAAGACTGCAACAGCTAATTGAGCAGTGGCTTAAGACACACGTCCCGGGAAGCTCTGTCCTGGCGAGCAGGCTGCGGCATGCTGCACTGGCCCTGTCTTCCAAATCACAAAACTGTCGCATCCCTCAGACTTAGCAAATTGTTCCTTCTATCCTGAAAACCTGATTTACCATACTCAGAAAAACTGATTTTGCTCATGAGACTTAGAAGGGCTGCGTGTTTTCTTTGGAGGTAATATATGGCACACAGAATTTTTTATCTCGTTTTTCCTAATGTATCATCATCTACATCTTAATCTAATCCTGCATTTCTGAAGGAATCCTGAAACGTGAAAGTTTGTGCCTTCACTCCATTTGATCTGTTGTTTGTATGGTCTCCTTCAGTTTTTTCCATCTACTGAACTTATTTTAGCACTCAGCATTTCAAGGAAGCCAGGAAAGATTATAGTTCCTGGTAGCTGGAAAAAATGTCTTCAGACAAACCCTGGTAGTCTGCTCAGTCTCAGCTTTCTCTCCATCAGCATCCGCAGCCAGCGGAGCACCCTGCAGCGTCACCCAACTGGCACACGATGCATCAGGCCAAGGGATTTGAAAATTGTCGTCTTCTTTTTGCAGACCGAAAATTCACTCCTCCTCCGGAAAAACCCAAGTAGCTTCTTTCACAACCTAATGCTTATAAATGACAGGATTTTAGTTTCAATAAGTTTTATCCAAGAGCAAACAGACAGCTCCACTGTACTCCCCTCTGCCTTCCCGTCCCTCAAAACATGGCAGTGTTCAAACAGTCCCTACATGCCACATCGGTGCAGCATGGCTGGTCTGCGAGTTTGCTCGCGTGAAGTAATCATCTAATAAAGGTCAGAAATGTAATAATGACTAAAATATGTACAATAACCATTATAATCTTTCCTAAGCACTTAAGAACCCCTGTTGTCTGCTGATGTATTTGATAGGCATCTGCTAATGGCAGCTTGTATCAGCAGAAGGTGTCTATAGTGTTTTCCTCAGCATCGAATATGGCAGACCTTCGTGAATGATGCACAGGCAGAAAAAAAACATTTAAAGATCAAGTACCTTTTAAAAAAAGCATCACCTAAATATGAATTGGTCCTTATAAACACAAAGTTGACCATTGCCAACAAAAATCTTCCACAAAAGACTACGTGAGGAGATGACAACAGCCTTCACGTACCTATGAGACATCAGAAAACTGCATTTGGGCTAAATAAAGTAGCAATTTAATAGCTCTGCATTTCAGAGAAAGAGACACCAGAAGCCAAGATATAGGCTGATAGATGGCGATGCTTGGACTATTTGAATCTGAACTATTTGGCTTCAGCAGTTCCCTCAGAGACAGAGCGCACACGTGAGGCTGGGGCAGTGGCGGGTTGCAGCTGTGGGAGCCCGTGCAGCAGAGAGCCAGGGCCCCAGCCCCGCCAGCGGCACGCGGAGCCGGGGGCCGGGACCCGGGCACGGCACTCGCTGGAAGGCAGGCTTGGTGTCTGAGCAAGGAAATGGCCTTATGCTCATTTCCAGCGTTTGAGGGAAAAGGACATTGTGTACTTTTTGTGTGTGTGTGTGTGAATAGAGCAAGTTGCACTTCTGCCAAAGAAACACACGCTCCTGCCAGCGTCTCCTAACAGAGCAAGCACTGTCCAGTCTCCTGGGCAGAGGCAACAGCAAAGGAGTGAAGGGGTCCCAGCACCCTACTCCTCCTCCCCAGCTAGCAACATTCATGAACACGATTATCCTCACCAGTCTTGTTTTGCCAGAAGCAGGAGAAAAACCTGGGTGCCTAAATCAACCGAGTACATCAAGTGTAGAGGCTAATAAAGCCGTTTATTGCACACTGAAGTCAGATTTCAGTCTGAGTGGTTAATGTGCTTTGGTCAGCTCTTTGTTTTTCTCTTCAATTTGTTCCTGACCGCTTCGTTTGCAGTGAGGTATTTGTGACTTTTTATTACTTTTATTATTTATATGAGACATAAACCAAACACACTTTCCACCCTAACTAGCAAAACAGTCCAGTGGTCTGTCTGTTTCTCTTATACAGAAACGGTCTGGAGGCGTGACAGCTATCTTTCCTCTCGTTATGTTAGCCCTTAAACAGGCAACATTTTCTCCAAGGCTAACTGTCCAGATCCATCATCGCAGACTGTGTCAGCAAGCTCATACTACCATAGCAACATAGTGAAATACCAGTTCCTGCCTAACCTGTACTGCTTCCCAGCATTGCTAACGGCTCAACATCCTTGGTATCACGAGAAGTTAAAGCCAACCAACAGTCCACCAATCAAATTTTGTACAAGACATTATTTACTCAAGTAGGATGTAAATCAACAAAGGGGAAAATTAGTGACTGTCATAAACAGAGTTTACATATTAAATTGTGTGGTATCCTGGAGATTTGACTTTGGAAATGGAGTATCATGGACTGTTCACATCCAAAATTGCTTTGAAAGAGAAAGGAGGGAAGACCTCCTCTTTGGAAACCTTTTTGATGGGCAGAAAAGCCCCAGAGCAGAAATGGCACCCAGCTTTACTTTCTGCTGTATAAGGGGGGTGGGGGAAGAGACTGATTAAGAGTTTGTTTTAAGTCAATGCTCGCAGCTATTGGGATTTTATCACCACTCTTCAATTTTGCCCTGGGGACCTATTTAATAAAAACCTCAGATTTCATTAAAAAAGAATAACTTAAGTTTGTAGCTGTCCTTGCAGAGAAGCCTTGGTTAATTCTATAGTAACTGCTATGGAGCTAAGAGAGCAGAAATCCATGCCAAGTTCAAGCCAGCTAACATGGATAACAGTAACTTCTCTTTCCTAGCATACACTTTGGCATGGGCTTCAAAACCTACTAGAGAAGCAGGGTAAGTGCCTAGAGTAGCCTTCTCCCTCTGAGCTTCATGCTGCGAACCCTGCACCACAAAGCTTCAGCAAACTTGAGTGCATGATCTCCAACTTAATCACAAGATTTTTAATAGATGTGATTGGAAGGCCAGATATGTAGCATTAACTGCATGCTATATCCAACAGGGCACAAGGGTAGAAAGCAGGAAAAAAAGACAGACAGACAGGTCAGCAGAAAATACAGCTTGAAGTATGGGGAAATAAGCCTAGTAAGAGCAGAAAAAAACTGAGGGAAGCAGCTAGGAACAAACAAATGCGAGGGAATTGGTGCCGTCTTATTAACGATATGACAAATGCTCACAACAAATTCAAACAAAAGAACTTCCCCAGTTATCTGGGCTAATTCCTTTCCACCAGTGCTTGGTGCTGTTTTTGGCTAATTCACCAACACAGAAAATAACAACTCTTCCCTGGACCTGCAGCAGAGAGTGCATTTTGAATCTCCCCAAACCACCAGAATTTCCTTTCTTGTTAAAATAAAATACTTTCAGCCTTCCACCCAAACTCAGGCAGAGAAGGAGACAGAGGTTGGGCGGTGCAGAGACTATGGCAACCCTTCACATGCACAAGTGCCCACACCAAAGGGGATGAGTAGAGTACTGTACAACTTACTTAAGGATCCTCAGATTTGTGATCTACTTTATTTGCCAAAGTAGAGTAAATTTCAGCGCCAACAGGGATGGTACGAAGATTCAGACACTGCTGCTTTAGACGCTACCATTCTGCAATGCACCTGTGCTTACACCAAACACCACCAGACGCAGGGGAAGATTCTTAAACTGTCAATAATACTAATAGTGCAATAAACCCAGTGCTAGGGAAAATTGCTGAATAAAATGTACTCTTTCACATCAGCATTTGTTTCTAGCAGTTGTTATCTCAGGGACACTAGAAGGAGAAGTTGCTGGTAATGACCTTTTGTATCTTAATTGATCTTAGCTGCCTTGTCCAAGGCCAGGTAGTGTGGTCTGCTAGTCCTTGAGTTAACAGTGACTGAACTGTTGAATACACCCTTCTCTTATCTGTGTTAGCACAGTAGAGATCTAAAAAATTTCAGTACATAGCCTTGATTTTTATAAATCAACATGCATAAGAATCTTGCAAATTCCAGTTGGATTATAAAATGCAAACCCTCCAATATAAATTACCCAACAGACTCCCGAGAACAAGCTCAACAGCTTCAGAATCAATATTCCACAGAGCGCTAATTGTGGCAACAAAACTGTGTTGAAATTCTTGTGTCCCTGATGGGTTTCCAGCTTTCATTTTCAGCTGTAAACAGTCAAGGAAATAACGTTAGAGTTCCCCCTTTCCCTAGAGGAAGGGATACGTAGAACTTTCCAAAGCTTTGTGAATTCCTTTGGCACCTCCTAATTGAGATCACCCCTTGCCAAAGAATGAGTATTTTACCTCGTTGTTCTCAAAAATGTGATAGAACGTACTAGACATTTGGTCAGCATTACATTTGTTAGTGTATTTCCATGGGCTTGACAGCAATTCTGTCCCTAGCTGAATGGCTTGGGTTAGCAATCATTTATGCAAGACTACATGTAAAATGGAGCTGTTGAACACAGAATCACAATCCTGACATATTAGTTACCCAACCTTCTGAAACTGTGGCCTTGGAGAAAGGACATACCGAACTGCCCTATCAGAGAGGCTGTTTGCCCTGCATCTGAGAACAACGTGAACTGTGACCATGACAGGGAGGTTTTGGTAGAGGCTCTGTCGAGTAGGTGAGCTACAACAAGCCTCAGTACAGACCAGTGCAGAAGCTGTCTGCCTGCCAAGTAGGATGGGCCCGGAGAAGAGGCACTTCTTGTCTTATCTTATGTTTTCTTTGTAATGTATTTGTTCTTAGGTATATGATGTAATCAGTGCTGGATAATCACCATCTAATCTGCTCATTACCTTGAAAGAACAGCTCCAACTGCTGTGTGATTAAAAAGGGGCTGCCAAAGCAACTGGTGGGATGCATGAGGATTTCAGCCATGGCCTCTGGGCCATGCCTGGTGGTCACGGGTTAAGGTTCAGCCCATATGTAGGGTTAGGAGACAGACACAGCTCAGAGCTCCAGGTAGGGCCAGAACGCAAAGGGGCAGCCAAAAGAATAGGTCAGCCACACAAAAAATTAACTCCTGGCATATTCGCTTAGGCAATAACTGGGCATTATTATGTACTGATCAGCCAACATCTGGAGTTAATGTTAGGGTAAACAAGAACTCCTGGGGTTAGGAACACCAGGTGGAGTGGGGCACCTAACAGCTGCCAAAGGGAAGGGTGGGCTGTACAAACATTTCATCCCATGCATCTTATTCTCTGGGCTGTAACTGGGGGTCATGGGTTAGGGCTCAGCCCATGACTAGGATTAAGGTCTGGGTTAGTGTTTACCTGGGCTTTGCCTCTCTGTTAACCCTAAACCCAAGTATAATGCTAGGCATGGACTGAATCTTTTTCCACATCCACCAGTCATTCCCTAAATTGTCAAGGACAAAGTCCTTGAGCAGCCCACTCCTTCCTTTGGTAGCCACTTTTTGCCTCTACACCACCTGCAGCCCTTGGCTTTTTCCATTTCTTACCCTAACTGTAACTCTGGGCTCGGTCTTAGCCACATCCCCCAAGATCACTGGAGCTTTTTCAAGACCTGATTCTTACTGCTCTTTTTCACTTTAATAATTAGTTTTGTCAAACCCAAGCTAGTCCCCAGCTGTGAGCATGTAGTCCTTGCTAATCTTAGGGCAGTTCCACCAACTCTGGGGTTGATTATCCTGGCCCTGAATACAGGCTATATTTCCCCATCTTGACTACCTGGAAAGGAGATGAGAAATTAGAATATCCATTTGCTTACAAAGATAGCATGCACAAAGATAGCATGCTAGCTAGCATGCAGCCTGCTAGCATTGCAAACTGTAAGCACAGTGCTGTTGTAAACTGTATTTGGCACCATTGTCTTGTCTTAGCATTAGTATTTTATGAAGTTAAAGCACAAATATTAATGCTGTACTACTTGAACGCATTCACTGCTTCTATCTGTCAGCCCTCATTTTGGACCCTTGTCTTTGATGCTGGAGTAGGGCTCCAGAGAATAAGCAGCCCAGGAATGCTACACTGCTTGCTGGATTCCTAAAATAGGAAAGTGGGTGAGATGGTGTTTCTGCGTAACATCAGACTACTTGCAGAAGGAAAGGGAACAAACAATACTGTTAATGCTGTCAACAACTGCAGACCTGTAAACACCAAAATAACTAAGGCAGCTGGCAAAAACTTCTTGAAGAAAAACTATGGCAAACTTCTAACTCCAAAAGCAGAAATAGAGATCAGTTGGCACAAACAGCATATTGTATGTTGAGAAGTAGCCGTCAAGATTCCTTGGGGGTTAGATGCATTTTGCAACAAACAACACCTGCAAGAGCACTACAGAGCCAAGAGATATAAGGGGTAGAACAGGAAAGGGATGACGATAGAAATCTTGCTAGCCCAGCTCGCCGCTTTCAGGAAACATTACAATACCACATACCAAAGTGCCTGGGTTGTTTTTCTTGCTTTATCATTTGATTTTCCATATGGTTTAATAATTAGCCACCTTAGTTCATGGTACCATTTAACATCTTTAGGAAATCTGTCTTATAAAATGTTTCCTCAAACCAGTTTGTAAGCAGATAACAGAAACTCCGTAACACTGGTTTTGTGCATACGGCAGTGATAGAATTAACCTGATTCCCAGAGGTCTGCCATAAAGCAATGTCTCTCAGATCTGCTTAGCAGGCAAAATAGTATGGAAATAGTGGCCAAGATAGCATGGTTGTACCAATCTCTTGTAACTCCATCAACATAAAAAATTAGTTGGTAGAAACAGCATAGGTTGCAAAAAAATCCCCAAACATCCATTGCCTCAACAAGCCAGTTGCCGTTAAAGCAGATGCTGTACCTAGTTTACTTTCCATTGTACAACAGAAGTATTTAGTGAGCTCAGGCCATTGCACAACACTGTCTGCATAGAGAGGGAGGAATTAGTTTTTCCAGACTTGGACCTGTATCAGAGACACCTCAGATGCATTCACAGCTGGTTCTTTTTGGACCCAGCACTGACGTGAGTGAGCACCGAGCAGCAAGTGATCTGGTGCGTGTTTGTCAGTGGAACTGAGAGCAGACCAGGACACCACAGTCATATAAAATGCACCTCAGACACAGTTACAGACTGGCTTTAAAAAAAACCAAAACAAACAAACCAAAAAGACATCAACATACAGATTTAGTAATCTGAAAAGCTTAAGCAGCAATAAATAAATGTAGCAATGGCAATCATTGGCTATGCTTCTATATTGGTATCTACAGCTAAATCGGATTTCACCTCAGATTTTCTGCCAGCACTGTGTACCAATTCCCCTGGTTTTTATTAAAACCAAGATAATGTTGTAAATTAACCAAATTTATGCTGCACTTGAATCACCCTTTGCCACTGTCCTCGTTTTTCAAACATGATGACATTAGACTGCCTTTGCAAGCCTGTGCCTAAACCAACAAATCTTAGGTACTTCCTAAGCATTTTGGTATGGAACAGTATTCTCGATCCTGCTCTTTTAGAAAAATGGAAAAGTTGACTGAATAAATATATTTTAATATAGTTTCAAAGTTGCAAAATGAAAGAAGTCTAGTTGTTATAGCAGAAGTTATTTGTATTTGCCTGTATTAATTTCTTCCCTCTATTTACCTTTTCTTTTGAAACCTCATTCAACAACCAGAGTTGCTTAGATAAACAACTAAGCTTATCCAAAAGAAACAACAGTAAAAGTCAAAGAAAATCCTTAGGTCAGCAACATTTAAAAATGTCATTGTTTCAAACCACCAATATTTTACACAAGCCAACATTTCTTAGATCTCAGCTTTAATAACACACTTGTTCAAAATTGCATTTTTTCCTCACCAAGTTAGCAATGTATTTCATTTCCTATACATTAGCAATATTGCCTCTGTTAGAAAGCCAGCTATCTTTTATGCCTTAAAATAAAAAATGCATCACCGGTTCAGCCTTCCACCACTTGGGTGGGTGATAAACCATTTGCATAGGACCCTGCTCCATACTGATAAATCTACAGCAAAACTCTGGTAACTCAAGCCCGCATCTGTAAGCCTGTTGGAATCGCTTTGGCTGCTGGAAGGCAGAGCATGGTCAGCACCAGCTGCACTGCGTCCTGGTCAGGCTGTCGGCACGTTCCTGCCTTTCTCCTCCTGAGCAATGACCCTGGGATGCTCGGGCCCCGGTCACTGCTCAGGCGCTAGGGCACAGCACTGGTCCTCTGCGACGCTCCTGGGGAATCCCTAGGAGCTTTGAGAGCAGGAAAATACAGATTTATGCATTAATACAAACACTGAAATAGTATAAAACCACAGGAAAATGGAACCACACCTAAGCCCAAGCAGCTGGGCTCAGCTCTGGGAAGACAAGCTCAGTATCCAAGTCCTGCCTTCAGCTCACAGCTACGAGGAGCAAGAGCCAGAGGCACTGCTCAGTGCTGCATAGTGCAGTCTGCTCCCTCCGTCTGAGCTGCCGCACAGTGAGACCCTGCCGCTTTCAGTCTCCCAGACTTTAACTTCCGTGAGAAATCCTTTGGTATTACCTTGGTGGCCAAGGAAAGGCAGAGCAGCCTTAACTTGCCCCAGGGGCTGGCTTGCCCCCTTCCCCAGCCTGCACAGACACCCCCCCCACTGCACACAGTCATTGTGACATTTTCATTTTTAATTGCAAGTTAAATGGAAGCGGACAGAAAAATTGAGCCATAACCCAAGCTCCTACTCCACAAAAATCAGTTTTTGCACACACTTCAGAGGAGATATCCTGAATTTATTAAGGATTTTAAAACTGATGTTTCATTTTGCTTAACACGCACATTTTTTCCCCAGATCAGTTTGCCCTCAAACATCAAGCCATTCCTCTCTCTCTGCTAGCAGAGGCATATATTTTTTTTCCTGAGTCTTAAGTGAAAATAAAGGAATGCAGTGCTTATTTGACATTCTGTTTACTCTTACATATCACCATTGTGTAAGGTCTGTAAATATTTTCCATATGTTAGCTAAAGCAATCCCTCCATTTCAGCATCTGCAAAATCTGTCCACACAGTCTTTCAAATTAGCATTAATATATATTATCTGACAAAAGTTGAATAAACACAGTTCAAGGGTTCTTTTTTCCCCCCCTACTATTGGATATAACTTTACACTCACATGCAAAATCACTGTAGGATTCATATTCACTGTACCTCTACAATTTTAGGTTCAAAGGCCTTATTTCAAAAATAAAAATCCAGCACAGCATTAATTTTTGAAGCTGCCTTACTTTTACCTGCCAAGCTCAGAGCAGGCTCTAACACCAGAGCTGGTGGGCTCCTTCTCCCTGCGTCCCGTACCAGGAAACAGTCCCCAGGCAACAGCCGCCCCCGGGACACAGGGGACGCACAACCCACACACCTGGGGGCCTGGTGGTGGCAGGTGCAGGCAGTTGACCCACTGATGCTCATTTAACAAACCCTCCCCCTGAGCTGAGGAAATAAGCTGCGCTCAGCTGTGCGAGCTGTAATAGCGACAGCAGGCACATAGGAGAAATCCAAGTCGTTTAAAAACAAAACACTACTTTTGGCACCAAAACCTCAAGTCAATTCAGTGAGCTGACCTGATGAGGAAGGAGAAGCATTAGAATGATTTTATGTAATCCTATTCTACCAAAATCACCATTCAAAGGAAGTAAAGTGGTCTCCCCTCTGCAGAGAGTCCTACCTCTGTGTACAGGTTGCTGTGCCCAGTGGATTTTTGTAGGCAATAGGTTCTTGCTGTCACGGTCAAAAATTAAAGTAAGATTTCTGAATATCATACTCTGTGTAAACAGATAATCTAGTAGAAACATGAATGTCAGTGCATACTCAGTATGGGAGAGTTAACTGGAGGAAAAAAAAAAAACCCATGAACCATATTCTTGTGCCTATTGATTTAACTGAATAAATTGATTTCTGTTAGGATAGGACTGGATGACTACATTGTAGGAAAGTATTTCTACAACCCCAAACAACCATAAATTGCAATATATTGGAAGTTCTGATTGTAATTAATCTTCCTTTTGCGCCCCCCGCCTCTCCTTCCTTTGCTATTTACTCATCTCCCTTGTAGCACTTATTCCAAGCTGGCTGCACAGACAGGAAAATGTCTTCCTCTGCAAGTGAAATCACCATTAGGCTGAGAATGGATGAGAGGATTTCTCTGAAAAGTTAATGGGAATCCCTCAGAGAGTTTACTAGAGAAATCTTAAAGCTTTCTGCAATGATACAGCCAACTGCTCTTGTTTTTCTTTCACCCCCCTACACCCAAGCAACGAGTGAGTCACCTCCATAATGCACCCAGCATACACTAATCAGATCACACAAAATAAATCTCAGAAAGCAATCTGTGTTTCACATTGTAGTCCAAGAAATCTCCAAAAGAGTTTGAGCTGTCCCTTGCCACTTCTTCCAATTTCTCACCCTAATTTCAGAGAAGTCATTAGGATAAAGCACACACTCCCAGTAAAACTACTGCCCACGGCTTTTTGACTAGTAAGTACTCTTGTGTATGTGAATGTAGTTGCTTTCCAGTCTGAGTGGAGTGCACAGTAGGAAGAATTCAAAATGAGAGAGTCTATGGAAGGAGTCCTTTCCATGCTTTGGATCTGTCTGGCTACAGAGATGGAGGAAGATGGCCCAGAGCAGGAGCAATGCGCTTGCTGCAGGACACTCCAGCCTGTTACAGCAGCAGGTGACGGTGGGCAGGAGTCCAACAAATCCCAAGGGGTCAGGGTACCCCCCATTCCTAGCAAGACGAGAGCACCGCAGTGCAAAGCCCCCAGAGGGAAAGGCAGATTTTGCTGCCAAACGTTCAGACTTCCTGCACACAAAGGCTGGGCAAAAAAACAGTGGTACAAAAAAGGAAAACCAGTTATCCAAATTACAGAGCAGACAGAGGTTAGGATCAGACCAAGGTATCCCAGCTCCCAACCTGGTGGTCAGCCTCAGCCTGGGAGCTGGGAAGAGCGGTTCTGACCCTCAGCCACATCAGAGGCTCCAGCTGTGGTCACACGGGTCTCTAAATAGGAGAGTACTTTGTACCGAATGTCTCATTGGATGGTGTGATTCACCCGGCCATGATACAACATTCATCGTTTCAGCATGAGGAATTTTAAAATAAACTAGCGTCAGTGGAAGTGCGGGATCCAATGTATTTCAACATCCTTTAATCATCTATGATGATTATTAGACTAATTCTCTTGACCTACAAATCAACTTTATTAAGCTGGGATATTTTCTACGTCCATCATCTACAGAATGTTCTACACAGGAGTGAAAAGCCTATTAAATAATATAGGGCACAGCATTCATCGCTCAGAGCCAAAGTAATCTCAGAACGTGCAATTAGTTTTGAAATATGGAGTCAACAAAACACAGTTGTTTCAAGTTTACCCTGGACAACGATGTTTCCTCACCACATGAATCCCTTCGTGATGCCTCCTATTCCTGGGAGTGTTTAGTTTACAGCCTGACATTTAACACTCGTGAAGATTCACCCTTCCACAAATTCTGCGTGTTGTGACAGATGCACCATGCTGTAAACACACCGGATGATAACTGGGAGCAGAAAAGAGGAAGAACACTCTCTTACCTCCTATGTACTATCCTTTAATGTAGCTTATGTATTTACAAGTGAACAGTATTTTTAAAAAGTCAGCTTTGTCAATAAAGGGAGTGTGCCTATAAAATAACAGGTCCCAAGTTCCACTTCTTCATGGACGTATCTATTGTTAGTGACAAAATTGCCTCATTTATTTCTAATTCATGGTGTTATTTGCAGATGGAAACAGTACTGAGTATTTCGCTGTTTTACCTTTGCAGATAGCATGGGGAAAACGAATTAACAATAGGAACAAGAAATCCACACTTCAAAATTTTAGGGAAATTTTCTTGATGTAATGCTTTAAAAATATAGTGAAGGACTACATTTTTTTGCACCTGGTAAAATATGCCTTTCAGCATGAAAAGTTAGAAAACACTTACAGCAAAGTGTTTTAGCCTTTCACATTTTACTGCAGATTGCTGAAGCAGTTAAGGTAGAACAGAGACCTCCCCCCCAGAATGTCAGCTCTCAGACGTGCATCATCTTTAATGCACTAAAGTGGATGTGAAAGCCTCATGTGAAAGAAAAGTGAGGCAGAGAAAAGCTAAATGCCTTGGCAGGGTTACTGGCAGAGCTGGGTTCTCCACTGTGCTGTGCCCCGCAGAGTGGTTTACATCGCTCCATAGGAAGTACAAGGTCATCTTTCCTGAATGGCATTTTGGCCAGGGAATATCATTCTTCAGAACCAATGCCTAAATGAAACAGAGCAGATAAAAGCTGCCCTCAAAGGGCTTGAAGTAGCTTGTATAAATCTCAAACAATGTAATAATACATCCCCAATCCCCTGGATTTAGACCTATCAAGATCTGCTCTGAGTTTCCTGTGTCTGGGTACCAGAACCTGACTCACTCAGGATTATTAAATCAGGAGTTGTGTCACAGAAATCAGCACTAATTCTCTCCTATCAAATCCGCATCAAACCTCCAGATGTCTCAGACATGCAGGCAAGGTGGCCTAAATAGATATTTTCTGTGTCTAATTTACAATGTGTGAACCTTTTATTCTAAAGGTAATTCCACTGTATTGCAGTACCTGGAGTGTGCAGAAATAACAAAAACTAACAAGAAATAGGCTGCTAAGACCTATTTGTCACCATCAGGATTTAAAAAGAAAGGAAATAAGCACAAGCTGCTTTTATTGCAAAATGAACTCAAACTGTGAGAGGAGGAAGACACATAAACAGAGATCAACAGTAAAGAGCCAACTGTTCAACTGATCTGCAGGAGAGAGATTTACGTGGGAAATTCCCACTAAGGCTCCAATAATTTATACACAGAAACCCATGTGCCTTGATTGGAAAACAGACCTGAACTATTAGGTACTACTGACATACTAGTAGGCAATACAGTTTCAGCTCTCTGGCATTTGCCTGTTTGCATTGGCCTGATAGGAACATCAAAGAAAAACCACTGCCATGGAGAAATGTTTTTCTTAATTAGCATCACCAGTGAAAGGTTCTTATTACTGTGTTATGGAGAGTAAAAACTGATGTTTTTGCAAGATTTATATGCTAGCATTGATCAACCAGCCTTCCTAAAGAAAAAAGAAATGGGCAACCCTTCCATGAGCTTGTTTTTACTATCCCAAAG
Source organism: Mycteria americana (assembly GCF_035582795.1). Taxonomy (NCBI): domain Eukaryota; kingdom Metazoa; phylum Chordata; class Aves; order Ciconiiformes; family Ciconiidae; genus Mycteria; species Mycteria americana. The sequence goes on along the minus strand of NC_134371.1, from coordinate 51,483,727 downwards.
ACATCCACATGAAGTTATCAAGTACTTCAGAAGAATAAAACAAAGGTGTGAAATTTCCTCAACTGGCTGCCAGTACATGTCTGAGTTCACAGCCAGAGGCATAAAGTTGTGTGATGTAATTCAGTAAAGCAGTTTAAAATGGGCTTAATTTTAGCACTAGAAGTCTTCAGGAAAATAAAGCAAAGTTGCAGGGAAAATGCAAGATTTGCCATGAAAGGCTTGGTCAAGTCTCAGTCTGAATCACACATTGTATAAGCCTTTTGCCAGGGGTCACGTAGTGCGTACTTCTATGGCAGTCAGTCCTAGGAAAGATGAGAAGTTCACAGAACATCCCTGCAGTATCTTAGTCCTGGACGATGAATCACAGAATATGTTGGAAGCATAGCCCGTGATACATGAAAAGTGGTTTCCCTAACTTTGATGATTGATAAAAGAACTACACTAATTCCTTAAAAAATTACTTAGCACTGTGCAACAGCTTCACGTATCTGTATTTACAGAACTGGACAGTAATTTCTTTCCACAAACTTAAAATCTTCCCCAAAGAGTTCAACACAACCGACATACTTAGCCCATATAGCTTTTATAGCTTCCCCACACACACACACTCCTTGTCTAAGAGCAGTGTGTGATTTTACTATTTTGGTTGCTATTCCAAGGCATTTGATGAGGCCTGAATGCAAGTTGCAGTCTATATGTTGTTTGCAGTCAGTTTTTTGGAAATATTTCTTTAATACTGAAGAGCTCAAACGCCACATGCTGCTTCTTTGTCTCCAGTGAGGTCACCTAACTTACAAACTCACTTCCAGCAGACAAAGGCAAAAGTGTCAAGCTAGAAATGTGCTTCATTTGTCCAAAAAGCATGTTCAGAAATGTGAATGGACAGCACTCGATGCAGGAATGGCAATGAGCTCAAGGGAAAAAGAGAAAGAAACCCTCCTGAAAACTTGGACCAGTGAAACAGTTTTTAAGCCTCACTGGTAAGTGGGCTTCATCCCATGCAGTGCTAACCAGCCCAGTCCTGGCCACAGCGTGAACATGCTTTAAAGCAGTTGCCAGTTAAAAACATCTGGAAACAGGCAATGTGAATAGGGTTTATAATGGGTGGGATAGTTACAGCTGATTCGTGTATGACTAATGCTAGCATTTTCCTTGGAAGCCTAACCAAGCGTTGCTTAGAAAAGAGATACAAGAGCAGCAGTGGCCCATTGATGGCTGTCACCCTTGTCAGGGGCGAGCCCATCGGCAGCCTGGGAGCCGTTTGGCTTCACAAGTTCAGAAGTGACAGCACCTGGGAAACACAGCCCAGTGCTCTGCACATCAGCAGCATTTCTCTCTAGTTATGAGAGTGACATTGCCCCAGAAAGACAACATGTCAAATGTATCATGGTGGACTTGGCTGGGCAAGCCCACAACCCCTCTGTAAGTGAAGAGATCTCAAGTGTCGTCCTCTGTGTGCTGTGATCAGGTACAGAACCACCAAGGGCTTTGCAGTGTCAGATAGAGCCTGTGGGCTTTGCTGTAGAGTATCTCTGTGACTAATTAACACATTATTCATATGTTTGCATGTGCACTGCCCAGGACACCTGCTTCAGCCTCTTTTGGGGGTTTTTGTAGTAAAACCTACACAATTCATAGAAGCCAGAATAGCTGTAGTGCATTGGTACCTTGCATACCCTGCTCAGAACACATATATTTTTAAGAAAAGAGCGTGACATTTTGCACTGGCCGATCTGAAATGTGAGCCTTCTTGACTTAAATGCAAACAGGAGGACCAGCACCGCAGTTGTCAGAACTTCAGCTGGAAATAAGAGCTTTTAATGCTGACTGGAGTTGAGGAAAAAGGCTTTACAGCTGCAGAGCGAAACTCAGATGTTTGGAGAAAGTGGGTAGTGTGCTGAACTAGAGCTGGAAGAAGTATGACTTGAGAGACTAGGGAATAGGTCCTGTTTTCAATAAAAGTCTAAAGAAGGAGGGAAGAGCTAGGGTTCAAGGAATCATCTTTGGATCTGGAGTGCACTGGCAGCTGTTCAAACTGGCTGCTTGCCAGATTATATTTCTGTTATTCAGTGCTAAAGAACAGCTTATGCACTTGAGAGGTGCTCTGCTGGTGTAAACAGACACAATTTGACTGAAGTCAAAGGAGCAGGTTTATACCAGCTGAGAATCTGGCCCTTAGTTTGCTCTAAAAATGAAATATGGACTCTGAATAACAACAAACTATTTTTTTCTTCAAATGTGGCACTGAGCCTGGATGCTGGCAAGATGCCTCCAGTTTTACACACATCGGTTTCTTTCAATGCAGTGAGAAATCTTCTTAAAGCTTCGTATGCAGGAGGCAGCACTTGAGTCATCCCACCTAGAGACAAAAGCTGCATATCTGCATGGCAGTGACCCTGATCTCCTCTAGCCTCCTTCCATGTAACTGTTACCTTCATTGATTGTGTCAGAGTAAATTTACATCACCGTATTTCTACACTGGCACCACCAGCACATGTAAGCTCTGAGAATTCATCAGTTCATTCCCATTCAACTACATGATTTTTGTAAGAACTGCTCCCCAACCTCAGCAACGCTGTCTAGAGAAGATGGACATCCAGATTCATCCTGGTCAGCTGCAGGTGCTCAGTTAGGAGTGGAATTGCTTGAGAATCTCCCCAGTGCCCATACAGGAGACAGGCAAGGTGTGCTGAGTTAGCCTCAGGGACTGCCTGCCTCCAGCGGCCATATAGGAAGCATAGGCTGATGGCTCCCCTAACTGCCTGAACTAAGCAAAGAGAGTCCAGACCTTGAAGATTTTGAAAGAAAGCACAACTGAGTCATATCTTCCAGATGTAAAACACTTGTTCGCAGGAGCACTGGCTTGCATACTCTAGATGCTTTCTGCACTATTCATGTCCATGTGCATTTGTCCTCTAAACATATGCATTGGCACTTTCCCTTATTGAGTTCTCCCACTACTAGATGGAATGATGTATGTTTGTATACACATGTGCATTTATATTTAAAAACATAAATGCATGACTACGTAGCTTTTTGGTATCACGGTTTTGTCTTTGCTCAATAAAAGCGCAGGAAAGCTATAAAAATGTAGCTGGGATCCCTGTAACCATACTATTTGTCATTACTCAAATAAACACAGTAATTAAGATTTCTTACAGCTTCTAAAAGAGAGAATAGCAAATTTGTTCTTGGTTCACAGTTGTTTAACCAGATATTGACTAAGTATGCACTCTAGAAGTATGAGGTCTGACTTTCAACATCTTGTATTCTTAGCCTATGACGTAAATTTTTATTTAAGCTTTTCAATTTTTTCCTTTGAATGAAAGAGCAATGCCATAATGAAAGTTTACAAAAGCAAGCAATGGAGAAATCTTCTGGAATTAGCTTGGCTAATCCCACTCCTACCATTAAACCAGAAAACAAAATTAACTGTACACAATGCCTTGCCAGAGCCAGATTTCTGAAGTTCCCGATATAACTATGGCCTCCTCGGTAGGTTAGCCCACGATGCAGGTGACAGGCACAACCCGAGCAGGAGAAATCACTCCTTGTCTGCAGACCAGATCAGCCTCTGCGTTCCGTGGCCCACGGGGACAGCAGAAGGGCCAGGCAGCCGGCCCGGCAAAAGCCTCGTGGTTTATGACAGACCCTTGTTGTCTAACATCTAGTAAAACATGACTCACTTCAGGGACACACATTTGGGGGAAGTCACAGAAAAATTAACTAAGCACTGCCAGTAAAAACATGGGTGTACTTACTCTGGCTTTGTAATGGTACAAAGTGTGTCAGCGGGGTACAGGCTTTCCAGGGTAATCATCCCTCACCCCTCCCCGGACAAAACCAGCACTCTCTGCTTCCCATGCTACAATACTCGTAATCACAGCATTGATCCAACTGTCTCTGTCAAACAACTTGACAATAACCTCATCGTGGATTCCTTCCTTTTTCCATCCTTAATTACCAACATCGCCTCCCCACATCATCAGACTGAGGGCACCGCCAGCTTCAGGCTACGTAAAGTAAAAATACAGCCTCACCTTCTTCTTTATGTAAGCGTTTGTCATCCTACACCTGCTCCTCTCTCTCTACTGACCACTTCCACATCTTCAGCACCCCTCATCATCTGGCACTTGCAGCTTTTTCCATGCTGCCCTGTGCACCGGCGCTGCCTGACAAGCATGTTTTGTGGCTCTAAGAGACGGTTTGAAACATTTTGTCAGAGCGCTGGGATCCACACCCCACCTTTGGGTCTTTTTCCACTTAAAACAAAAGAGGGAGGGCAGGTCTGTTTTGTGACCAGAGCCCCAGGCCGCGCAGGTGCCACCTGCACGCAGAGACGCTGTACGGAGCCGTCCGTTGTCCCAGAGGACGCAGGGGCCCTCATCACTCCCCACACGGCGGTTCAGTTAGATGGTAATTTAACTATCGGGCTAAAAACATGAGCCACCCTCCCCATCAGCACCCACATGCATCTTTCAGCAACAGTGACATTTAATTTTGTCAAAACACGTTCACAGCAGCTCCGCCTTTTACCTCACACGCTCCCACTGGGCGTACGCGGCCTGTCATGGCTGTCCTCTTTCTGATCTACTCCCGAACACCTGCTTCCCCCGAAGAGCCATTGCCGAGCGCTGCTGTGCACCCCAGCCGTCCCCGCCGTGCTGGCAGCTGCCTCCCCTCTCACTCTGTCCGAGCTCCACTGGAAAACCCTCTTGGGACAGTGCCGAGCCCCACGCTGCCATTTGGAGCCCGCCTGAGAAGCCACAGGGCTCACCCTGACCGGCGGTGGGGCCGCCCCTCCGCTCGCCTGCCCCCCGCTCCTGCGTGAGCTGGACAGGGAAGGGCAGAAGTTTGCTCTCATTCACGACAGAGATTTCTATTTGAAACTCCTCAGCACGTTTTTCAGCAGCAGAAGAGTTCCCCAGAAGGCAGGACTAGAGCTTTACCTGTCCTCCTCCTCCCGACGCGAACACGTGCCATCTGACTGTCCCAAGCGTCAGCACTGCTCTTTGTCATTTGCTTTAGTGGCTCCTAACCGGAGCCTTTTGGATTTCAGGGCCCTTCCTCGTAAAGCAAAAGCCAGAGAGAGCTGCTTAGCTTGCACAAAAAGCTTATGTGTCTGAAAAAGTCTGTTAATAAAGGGCATATCACAAAGACAGACCTACCCCAAAGTTAATATAAGTCTTGTCAGTAATAATCCTGCTCGGTTTGCTGGTGCCTAACACTTTGTAAGCGTGAGTTCCTGGCGACAGGTAGCGTCCCAGCCCGAATGCCCTCTGCACGCCCGGGGCCAGGTCGCCGCCGCAGCCGGTGCGTGGCAGCCCTGGAAGGCCGCCAGCTCCAGCTCCTTCCAGGCCGAAGCGTGGCATGAGTCTTCAGCCTCCCATTTCCAGACACTTTCTAACTGCTTCCTTCATGCTGTTTTATAGTTTCCTTTCAGTGATTTAAATTTTCTATGACATGTTTTGGCACTCAAAAATTTTATGAAAAACTAAATATTCCTGCTGCAAATGCCCTGTGTGTATGATCTTCTTAAATCTCCCTGTTTATTTTATTTTCCATTCTTAACAGCTAATGTTACTAATCACTTTTAGGATCGCGGACTAATAAAAATATTGCATAGAGCACAGACTTTCCCTACGTCCCAAGCTCTTACGACCCCATGGGATATGCCTGCTTGCACTAACGGACAGACTGAGAACTTTCTGATCCTTTCACCCCATTTGCAAAGCAAATCTGGAAGGTAAATGCTCAGAGAACTCGCAACACCACAGTCACATGCAGGGACTGCGCTTTGATTTTAGCAGGCATACCATAAAAAATTTACATGGCTGACAAAACAGAGTGAGTTTGCTGAGCCACTTAAAGCGTCTTTAAATACCACCAGCTTTCTCTGCTTAGCACTAATATTCTGATTTTTAGAATACTGATTTAGATTTTTCAGTACACTATGTTCTTTATAGAGCTGGCAGTTTACAAGCAGCAGTAAGTAACAGCAGAATGAAAAAGAGACTCCACCCAAATATTTTTTAACCAATTCTTCAGATACACATGCCAAAATAATTGGATGGAAAAAGATTTGTCATTTTAAAGAAGTGCAAGAGTAACAACTTTTGTGCTGCTTTTCTTCCACAACTATCTGCAAACCCAACTCCTCTTTATACTTTTCCTAAACACAGTAAAACTGCAGCACGGCACAGAACTAAATGCCAGCCAGGCAGGCGGGACTGGCTGCGCAGCAGGCCTGGAGCCACCCCGCTGCACATCATCTTCTGGACGTGTTGCAGTGAGTCCCTGAAGGCCTCTAGCAAATGAGACTCTGTAAAAACGTAATTTAAGCCATAACCTTCTTTGGGTAGGTGAAGTGATGTAATTTGATCTCTCTTATGCAAAGAATTCAAACAGTGTACAAACGCACACAGGTTCGCAAGGCCAGCTCTAGGGCTGGAGATCTGGGAATACAGTACAAAAACCAAGCTGCAAACAGACTTCCAGCCTCATAAATATCTGCTTTACAATTACAAAGTGACAGCTGGGAATATGTAGCAAAATATTGGCTCCTTTTCCTTTTATATTGTCTTGAAGGGAACACTGTGATAAATTTAATTCTGTTTAAGATAGAAGCGCTCTGGACTGTGTTTTTCCTGAAACTGGCACTTGGTACTTTTTGACTCTCCAGAATGGTTCCTTCACTCACAAATGCCTGGCAGAAACAAACAGGCACAACACTGGTGCTTACTCTGTGATACAGCAAGACGCTTACTTCTTAATGTCTGAAAATACTCATGCAAATATATCACAATTTATTGGCTAATAATTGCGTTTTAAAATTAATTCCTCATACGAGGGACTGATCATGCTTTCACATCATGTTTCAGTCAAAATACAAATCTTAAAGGTGAAGGTGAAGAACGGCTCCAGTATCTTTACGCTGAGAGTCAGCTCCATGGAGTTCATTTCCCAAGGAAAAAAAATTGTCTTAACACAGAAACTGAAATATGGTGGTTGTGAAGCAGTAAATCTATGGCACCTCTGTGAGTTGTAAGTCATAGGCAACATGTAAGCTTATGATTGCTTCTAATTAATAGCCTTTTCTGTACTGAAGGAATCTTGGTATTTAAAAGCGATCATTAAACATTTTAGACCCCTTTCTTAGGGAACTCTCTTTTGTGAGTTAATAACCACAACCTTTGAATAACCCAGGGAAATACCGCTGAGGCTGACTCCCCCAGAGTGCCCATAAAGAATATTTTGCACATGAAATACAGGAAACAAAGCAATAAGCAGGATAGTAAACACCCAACTCCTTGCCCTGCTGATACATGGCCAAGCTATCTGCTCTAGCACAGGAAGACCCTTCAGTAATGAAAACACATCTCAGCCTTGCTCACGTCTCCAGTGTACTTGCAGTCAAGGGCACAACAGCTCAAGGGAGCTCTGCTGCTTCAGCTGGAGGACTAACAGCAGACCCTTAGGCTTGACTGCGCTCGAGCCAGGCTTTGTGCAGGATGGGAAGGAGGCTGTGTCTCAACATGCAACAACTAAACGCCCGCAGGATCAGAGCTTTGGACTTCAAATTGACAGTGTCTCCCACAGCATTCTCCTAGAGAAGCCGGCAGCTCATGGCTTGGACGGGTGTACTCTTCGCTGGGTAAAGAACTGGCTGGATGGCTGAACCCAGAGAGTTGTGGTGAATGGAGTTAAATCCAGTTGGCAGCCGGTCACAAGAGGTGTTCCCTGGGGCTCAGTATGGGGGCCAGTTCTGCTTAATATCTTTATCAATGATCTGGACACAGGGATTGAGTGCACCCTCAGTAAGGTTGCAGATGACACCAAATTGGGCAGGAGTGTTGATCTGATTGAGGGGAGGAAGGCTCTGCAGAGGGATCTGGACAGGCTGGATCGATGGGCCGAGGTCAATTGTATGAGGTTTAACAAGGCAAAGTGTTGAGTCCTGCACTCGGGTCACAGCAACCCCATGCAATGCTACAGGCTTGGGGAAGAGTGGCTGGAAAGCTGACCAGTGGAAAAGGACCCAGGGGTGCTGGCTGACAGCCCGCTGAACATGAGCTGGCAGTATGTCCAGGTAGCCAAGAAAGCCAACAGCATCCTGGCTTGTATCAGGAACAGTGTGGCCAGCAGGACTAGGGAAGTGATCATGCCCCTGTACTCGGCACTGGTGAGGCCGCACCTCGAATCCTGTGTTCAGTTTTGGGCCCCTCGCTACAAGAGAGACATTGAGGTGCTGGAGCGTGTCCAGAGAAGGGCAATGAAGCTGGTGAAGGGTGTAGAGCAGAAGTCTGATGAGGAGCGGCTGAGGGAACTGGGGTTGTTTAGCTTGGAGAAAAGGAGGCTGAGGGGAGACCTTATTGCTCTCCAACTGCCTGAAAGGAGGTTGTAGTGAGGTGGGGGTCGGTCTCTTCTCCCAGGTAACAAGTGATAGGACGAGAGGAAAAGGCCTCGAGTTGCACCAGGGGAGGTTTAGACTGGATATTAGGAAAAACTTCTTTACTGAAAGGGTGGTCAAGCATTGGAACAGGCTGCCCAGAGAGGTGATGGAGTCACCATCCCTGGAGGAGTTCAAAAAACGTGTAGACGTGGCACTTCGGACATGGTTTAGTAGGCATGGAGGCACTGGGTTGATGGTTGGACTAGATGATCTTAGAGGTCTTTTCCAATCTTAATGATTCTATGATTCTATGAAATTAGAGTGAAGAACAGCAGCATTTAACTAAATATATCTACTGGTTTCTGCAAGAAGCCATGATAATGAGAAGCCAACCAAAGTCAACGGATAAAAAACACAGAAAGGAGAAAATCAAGGTGGTCACAAAAATCAAATCCTGCCTTAATACACACAATTCCCACTGAAGTTTACGGGAAATGAGGACATGGCAGTGAGACAGAACTTGGTCCACTGCTGTTGGCTCTGTACAACTTCAAATAAATGAATCACAGCATCAGTTATTAATAAACTGATATATACTTTATTATGCACAAGAGACTAAGATGACATGACACTGTGGTTATAAAAACTGTACAACGATGCATTTCCACAAGTCTCTGAAATACTGAAGGCAATATGAAATACAAATGGGGTGTTCAGACTGGCCACAGGTATTAGCAAGTAAATTTCTCCCATTCTTTGATTCAAAAAAACATCTGGCATTTGGATCTTAAAGAAATGTAGTTATTTATTTCAAGGTGAGAATATTGTGTTTGGAACTGGTAGGAACATGGCAGCGAAGATCCAGTAACACTGTGAACATCCCCATGAATGACAAACAACAGGGCAGAACAGTCACCTCACATGAACGGCTGTCAGCACAACCAACAGTACAGTCTTCTTGTGAAGCATGAGGTAGATATACATAACAAAGAACGGTACATATAGGAGAGAAATGGTTAGAAAAGGGCAGGGGGAAGGTTACAATCATCAACATCTACAGACATTTTGCAAAATCCATTTCCATGTGGAAAATGCTACAAAAACAGCCTAACAGAAAGATCTGACTTCTTGAAACATGAATATAGTAATGTCCAAAACCAAATGCTGTAAAAGGTTAGAGTTAGTGATTAGATAACGCATGACAACGAGCGGTCTACTTTGGAGTTTAAGTACGTTACTAGTAGCTTTTACAGACAGAAGGTGCCCCTTTTAAGCCCAATCCTCCCGTTCTTACATAAGAAGTTCCTTCGCAGTCGATTCCATCACACTGAAATTTACCACCGAGCCTGTCCCGCCAAAGCCCTGCTTGAAAGCTCTCTGCCGGGACAGGAGTGTCTCACTGGCCTTCCACACCCCGTGGGTATCTGCCACCTGAAGTCCAGCACGGTGAGACCAGCTTTGACAGAGGCGGGAACCAGTGGCTTTGCGGCTACACATTCAGGAGCTTGCCACACCACACATGGAAACTTGCAGTAGAGACGAATGGCTGCTATAAAAGTAGAGCTTATAGGGGTATCAGTACTCGGAACTGCAGGCAGCTTAACACCTGCTGGAAAGTACTATACATTTTTGTAATAAAGCTGTTAACTGGGAATGCCCGGGTTTGGTTCTCTCTCTCTCTCTCTCTCTGTTGAAGCAGAAATGGCTGTTCCATCTGCTAAGTAATCACACGTAGTTTTGGTAACCTCCAATAGACAATTAATTCAGATTGATTAAAATTTCTGAATTAAATAGCTGAGTACACCAAGTTCAGTTAATTAATTTAAACTGTATTTCAAATACAAGTCAACAAATGGAATCTTTGATCTTTATATATTTTTGGTTTATCCAACAGTAAATATAAATCTGTAAATTATTTTAAAATTAGAGTAAATTTTTGATAAAAAACATTGATAATGCAGCATGTTTCTCTCAAAAATATACAATTATCTATTTTACAGAAAAGTTTTCAACCTGTCCATCCCAACAACCAAATCTTATTCTTCCTATGAGAAACTACTTAATAAAATATCTGAGGAAGGAAAGGGTTAAAACAGGGAAAAGAATTTACAAAATATGTAAATTTCACAGTAATTGAAATTAAACATTTCATATAGAGTAACTTACATTTATCTAAAACATTTAAATATATCTTTATACAGAAATTTAATGTAGTAAAATATAGCTATGATTGAACTTAAAGACTCTAGTCTTCTTTGAAGACATCTTTAAAGACTTTACACATAGAATATGCTTATACAATACATTCTGCTGAAGGTTAGGCAAAGCGCTTTCTTTTCAACCACACAGGTAGCACATTCATCCTCCCGACACCTCGTAACAGAGCCAATCCTGCATACCCTTACGCATGGGGATAACTACGCTTACGTGACAACCCTGTCGATGTTACAAGGACTACACATTGGCCGGGTAACAGATACCACTTTTCGTATGTGTAACTACACACCAACTATCTCCATGGACTCTGAGAATAGCCATAATGCGTAGAGCTGAGCACGTGCTTGTACTAGCAAGGACAAGGCGTGCAGTTACTCATATGCATAAATGTTTGCAGGATTAGTAACAGATTTGATTTAAAGTGAGTAATATTCCACCTGATCCTGGGCACTTACATCTATTGCATATCTTGCACTTTGACCATCCTGGCATCAGCAAGGCACAAGTGTAGAATCAGCAAAAGAAATCTGCAGCTCAGACTTCAGAGCAGACTATCACTCTAGTGTGATGAATTCCCTTCTCCTCTTGCAGAACACAGGCAACCTTCACTAAAATTAATGAAAGTTACTCATCTCATTTTTAGAGGAAAACAATGCTCATTTTTCCTCAAAGGAGAAGGATCAGTAGAATACATTACAATTACAAAGTGGCAACATAACAGTCGAACAATTACACATCAAAAGTGTCTTTTTTCTTTTCATTTGGCATCGATTTGAAGGTCAATGGCAATGACACTAAAAAAATACTGTGACAATTAGTACCTTTCTGCCATTTCCATATTCTGACACTACTTTGGGACTATCCAATTGCAACATTCATACAACAGGTTGATGCAAACAACTGCACAACTGTCTTAAAGAGAATAGCTTCATTTTCATAGGCAGTATTCTGCACAGACAATAGGCTCTACTGTACATTCTTTGTGCCCTCAAAACCATCTCTTATTTCAAAGGGAATTTGGGCTAGCTAAAGGATTAGAACCAAATCACCTTTTTTATCTACTCTATCTACCTATTATAAACTGAAGAGACAGTTGGTTTTAATTTTTTTTTTTATATATATATATGCATTATCTATTTTATATATGGAAGGAATACTGAGCTAATTTCCCGATTGTTAAAGTGGTAAGTTAGGCTCTGTATACTTAGGTATACATCTATTTGCATAAAGACATTGCCATTAAAGGTACAAACACATCTATGTTAGTGCACAAGAACATTATTTGTCTTAACTTTTGTGTCTGCCTGTATTTGGTATAGTAGATCAAAAAAATCTCTTAGTAAAGAGCTTTGGCCCAGAGAACAAGAAAGGGAATGTTAGAGTGTGCTCTTCTCCAATTAGCAAATCAATGCATATTAAAACAAAAATACCTGGAACAAACCTGAAGCTGCAAACACAACAGGAAAGCAAATGAGATGCTGTAGCTGTAAGCTTAACAAAACAAAGGTTACTCAAAAGTGGCTAAACATAGCTGAAGTAATAAAATGTTATTTAACCAAAGAGACCTGACCTTAAGGCTTTCTTCCTTAGACAAATAAAAATCCTTTGACCTAAGATCATCTTTGTTCTGCTTATCTTGTTGAATTCCCTTAATGAATACCTTGTGTCAATGAGAAGGTTTAGGGAAAGAAAAAAGTCGTATAGACAAAGCAGCATTTTTCCAAACTGGCATAGATTTCACATTGAGGGCCCACGGACCCCTAGAACAGGTTGCAGTACTGTAAAATTAGTAGCTTTGTCACATGTAGCACAACATGCTATAGAAGATCCAACAGGCTGTGTTTACCCATGCATTGTGTGCACATCTACACACTCAGACACACAGTGGCTTCCCCAAAAGAAAATCAGTCTTTTTTTTTTTTTTTTCCCTGTAGAAAAATCCCTCCTCATTTTTTTCAAAAGCAACCAACCCAATCCTTTTAACTTTACAAAGCTCATGTCCACACACAGTCCTTTGAACCTCTGCACTCCCGTGGTGCTCCTCGGCCCTTTTCCCCCCGGAGTTAGGTTGCACTGCTGCTGGAACAGGGGGTGCTCTGGGTGCTGCCAATGCTGTGCGCTGCGCTGCTGTTCTCGGAGGCTGGTGGGGAAGTAGGGACCTGCTGTCTTCCCGCTGCTTCCCCTGAGAGAAAGGGGAGAGAAAAAGGGGTGTGGGGAGAAGGGAAATTGAAAATGTTAGTTCTCAGAGAAAGCAATAATCCATTCCTTCCCAGTCTTCCTCTTCTGGTGGTCTGTACTTCCATGCAATGAATGTCTTGGGTGACAGACCTCACACACAGCACCTTAGCGTTGCCATGGGGAAAATAATGCTGCTATTTTCTTAAGCATTTTACAAGCAGCTGATGGAAACTGCCAAGATAGACACTGCCAAGAGAGACACTGTCCATCTTCTGTTGTCAGCTGTCACTCACACGGGTCCCATTACGTGACTCACACCACTGTATAGCTTTGCCGTTTCATGGAAAAAGGCGAATAAAATGTAGGCTTTAGTTTAAATGCCAGCAGCATATTTACTAAAAGTGGAGCTGAAGACCATGCTCTTCAGTCAGCTGGATACCACATATCCTGAGACATGGCCAGTTTTCTTTGTGTAGAAAACCAACAGGCTACCCTGCAAGCTTGACTTGATTTACTCCGAATACAACATGCAGGAAGTTCCCCTATAGCTACCACAGTATGTGTAGCACTTAACCTGTAGCGAGAACAGGACTCACCATTTCTTGTTAATTGTTTACTGACGATAAATTAAAAGCCCTTTGTTATTTGGCTTGCCAAATCAAGCACTTAGGAGTTAAAGCCAGATTTATGGCTCCTGATAAAACCTAGATTTTTGTCTGCTCTCCTCACACCCCTTCTGCACCTGTGGCTGGGATCCTATGGAAAAAATCCAGCTCTCAACTAGCATGGAAGTAAAAATTGCATCATTATGTGAATGCCCAAAAGATCATATCGAGACCGTGTAGGAGACCGTAACCGTGGCATTTTTTAAGTTAGAGCACTCAAATCCGCAACCTTACTAATATTACAAAATAGTCTCTTCAAAACAGATGGCGAGACTAAGTTTATATAACACGCACTGTAGCTGCCCCCTCCCTTGAGCTCATCTCTCAGGATGTGAACCTGTGATCTCAGCACGGTAACAGGGACAGGCTGCTGCTGCTTGCGCTGCAGACCAGCCGCGGCAGCCAGCACCAGCACGCCTGCTTTCCCAGCAAAGGAGCAAGACGGAAAAGTTTTGCCAGATCATGGGCAGGAACGACTGGGGAAAATCAAAGGCTGGTACTGCCTCATTAGCTTACAGGGACACAGATGATCTGCTCACATTGCCCTAGGTTATCCAAAACGTGACACCACGGGCCAGGTCTGCTGGGGCCAATTCTTCTTCCCTGCCCAGGATTTGGTAGAGCTCCCATTCCCCAGCTATTGCTTCAGTGACAGGTTGAAGGCTGGAGGCACAGCCTGCATCCAGAGGGTTACAGAGCCGGGACGAGCCAGCTTCCTCCCGCAGGAGCTGCTCTGGCACATCCCCATGCCCCGTGTGCTGCTGCCCAGCTGCCAGAGCCCCGACCTCCTCGGGAATGCGGCCGCAGAGGAAGTGTGCCTTTAACGCTTTGTCTCTCGGGCCAGAAAACGTCCTTCTGCAGGCTGCTCGGTATTCAGAGGTCTGCTACAAACGAGGGAGGTCTGAGGGTTTCCCACTGCAGAGGTTGCAAGTGCTCTTTGTAATGGAAACCAGCGGGTTCGCTGCTAGCTCGTGCCGCAGCCACAGCTGTAAGTGCACGTGAGGCCCCACAACGCACAGCTCTTGCCTTACACCCCGCTGGTTTAGGAATGGGTAGGAAAGAAGGGACGGGGCAGGACAGAAAAACAGCAAACTAAACCACTAAACCACATCGCCCTGGAGGCCAATGAAACGTTTAAAAAGAGGGTCAGGATTGCGCTCTTGAATTCAGCACTAACTCCAGCATTTACTTTTGCGAGCAGATTCTGATTCTGTTGATCCCCACCGTAAGAAATAACTACGTAGCTCCTCCATAAGCGGCAGGTTTCTGCTCACATGCAGCAGGTCAGAAGCTACCCCCAGTCATCTTGCAAATAAACTGAGTTTCAGCTCTAACTTGCATTGGAAACAGCTTTGCAACCCATCAGAATAAACTGTATCAAATCAGTGTCTGTGTCATGTGCTGTAAAAGCTTTCATAAGCCTTGTTTGGATGTTTTTCCCTCCCGACTTGCTCCCTTCCCCTCCCCTTGTTTGTGTACAAGTCTTCCTTCCTTTTGTACTACAGGATATATTTATAAAGGCAGCGATAAGCAGACTCCCTTTCATTAAAGCAAAACAAGTGAACACAGGCACCAGAAAACAGCAAGGCAGCGAAACCCTAGCCCCGGCAGCATGAGGAGAAGCCGCTACGGCCGCACACAGCAACAGCAGCCACCCCGCTCCCCCGGCCGGGCCCCCGGCCCCCGCGCCCTCCCGCCGGCTCTCCTTGCAGCTCCGCCGTCACCCCTTTTACAAACCACATGATCGCCCACAGCTTTGCGTCAGCCTCGGCATGTCAATACAATCTGTACGCATTTAACCATACGTTCATTTATAAGCTAAACACATGTTGCTTCTCTTTATGGCAAAGTGACAAACGCAGTGCCGGAGTCCCCGCGCCAGCCCAACAGCTCGCTCTACTCCTCCCGGCTCCTCTGGAAAGCGTCTTAGGAGGCACCTTCCCTCGGGTTTGGGATGGGAGGCACCTTCCCTCGGGTTTGGGATGGGAGGCACCTTCCCTCCGCTGCAATTCAATTGCCTCTGCAGCATATCATTTCTAGAGCACGATCAGCAGCTCTGATATACCATGATCACTTGTTGAACAGTAACAAATTCTCGATGTCCTCAAGGAAAAAAAGTCCAAATCACAGTGACATTATGAACACAGTCTAGCAGCTACATTTGGACTGGCCGATTTTTCCTGCATTTTATTTCCTCAACACCTAGCTGATCTGTAGCGAATATTTTTAAAGAATATTCATGAAAAGGATGTAAAGAAATGTAAATTATCACTGAAGAGGCATTCCCCATCTGTCTTTTTCATGTAAACAGCTTCATGTATCTCATGTTACTGAACCAGAACTGCTCGAAATGGACATGTCTCATCTATTGACAGTAAACAAGCTTTTACCCATCTGAATGCGACAACATGCACTTTATTATTCACACTTAGGAAAGCTGCCAGTTGTTCTCCCTGTCCAGGAAGTCTGAATGTTTGCTTTTCTATCTCCATTTGCCAAATATAATTGGTTGCTATGTCAGTTTATTTTAAATCAGATCCCATAAAAAACAGAGAAGTGGGGGAGGAGGGACGCTTTTAACTTCTCAGATTTTGGAACATTTTATCCTGTTAACTTGCAACACTGACTGAAGAAGAAGGAAAGCACGCTTTCTAAAAGAATGAAGCAACTGATATTCTCTGTAACACAGCATTCACTTTACTTGGTTTAGCAGCCTCATTAACTAATTAGACTTGTGCATGTCCCTTCCTAAATATAGTCAATTATCCCTATTAAGACAGATATTACATTGGCAGGTAAATTTTAGAGGGCTTGATTTGGGTTGAATTTTGAAGGGTTTCTGCAGCCACGTACACCACCAGATTTTTGCTTCTTTGTAAGACTCCCAGGTAAATTGGGTTAATTACGGCAAATCTCTGCTACTTTCCCTTTGTTCTGGGGTCCTCTCTGGCCAGAACCAACACCACTGTGGAAAGCTTTTAGCCACCTTTCACGTCCTTTGACTGGAGAAAGGATCAAAAGTATGGAGTCCTTTTGCAGAAAAGTTGACTAAAATTCCTCCTCCGTTGCCATAATCCTAGCTTCCCCTCCCCTCTCTTCCTCTACTACCTGTGTATCTTAGGACATCTGTACTCCACGTTGAATTGTTTCAGAGAACCTAGAGTATTTTAAAGCACAATTTTGATGCTTTGGCAGAAATCCCTGATTTTTTCATTACTGAAATCAGCAAAAACACTACATGAAAAAAACACAATACAACAATCCTCGTTCAATATTTGGAGATTAAATTCTACTTATTTTGTAGTTCTTTTCTGCTATCAATTGTTTGAGGTTTTAATGTTAACCACCTATCAAGATGAACAAAAGAGCTCATTCACGTAAAGTTTTCTCCATGCTAGAATGAGCCTGCCAGTAGACACATTGATAAAATTATATCGGCAAACCTTCTTACTACTGGCAAAAAGGTGGCCTTTTGCTGTATTGCATATAGCACTGCAGCAACAAAAATACCTTGCTTCACACATCCCAAGTTGCCATTCTTCACCAGCAGTAGCTTTTGTCCATGCTTTGAGTATCACCAAAACACAGTTTTAGAATGAACTCGTATTTTCCAACCTTTGGTTTAAATCACGTGTTAGAAACCCAGTGCTACTTGCAACAAAAGATGAGATTTCAGAACACAATTCAGCAATGCATGAATTCTCTAATGGCAAAAGACAGCCACTCTGTAGATGAAATTTAGATTACCTTTTTTTTTCCCCCTCCTTATTTTAATGAAAGCCTGCAGCCAGCTCTAAAATGTTTCCACTGCAGCTGGATTATCTTATCTGCCACAGCAGTGGTCCTCTAAGAGACTGTCCCTCCCAGAGCCTTCACTGCACTCTGCTGCAAGTTGTGCTTTGCAGATACAAGATATTATGCACAGAAAAATTATGTGCACAGGAAAGTAGGTTGTCTTTCACAATCCTTTGAAAAATCTGAACCAGATAACTTCCTAGATATTTTTTATCATTTCCGTAATTCTCTGATCTGATGAGTTACAACGTCCCCTTCCTTTCTTTTCTCTCATTTATTACTTTTTATCTGGCCTTTTTCTCCACTTATTTTCATTTCTCAAACACAGAGGCAGAGCAGCTGCCCTCTCCACTACTTGTATGTGGTCACTGTGACTTTGTTAATATAATTCTTTTAATGGGATTGGTCCAAGTCCTGTTGTTGCTGAAGGATTTATCATGTTGGGTTCCCAGTGTTCCTTCACTACGGACACACATGTCTATAGATTGTTCTGTATATGAACAGAGATTGAACTTCCACAAATGCAGGACCAACGATATTAATTTAACAATTGTTTTAATTTTTTGTTAATAAAGGCTAGCTATTTGGAAATTACCTTCTTAACTTACACATTTACTCATTGAAATTGCACTTTTCTTCCACAATGTTTCAGTAGTATATGAGGCAGAATTGTACTATTTATATGTATTACCACAACCTTTAAATTTTCCACATTTGCCTCAATTCCAAACAAGCTTCATACACAGCTGATGCATTGAGAAGTATTAAATTGCTTATACAAAGTTGTTGTACTGCCAACTGGAAAAAAACCCACAGTTTTTTTTTTTCCAAATTAACATAAGCTCCTGGGCCATAATATTTACAGAAGCTCTGACCCGACAGGGCTGGATTCTCACTCCTAAATAGCTTCCATGAGGTTTTAGATGCCAAAAAACCCCTGCAGTAGGCTACGGGAGAATTCCAGTGCTCCAGAGCTGCACAGGTTTGGAGTAATTGACCTCACTTTCTCCCCACCTCCCAGAGATCTTGGCAGGGTCTTGTGAGGTCAAAAGTGGAAGTGGTTGGGAGTCCAGCATGCTGTAGGGATCCTGAGATACCCCGTCATCCACAAGCAGCCAAGGTCAGATGCTACAAATCAAGGCCCCATCAGTGTCCAGTCTTTGTCTGTACCACCTTGCAGATTACATGCAACAGAAAGCTCCCAAAACTCCCTCTTCTTCCAATACAGTACTGTATTTCTGCTAACTTAGTTTAGTATGGAAAAAATTTCTGAGGAGATACTGAAAAATTATCTAATCATAAAGGCTGCACCAATTCAGGCACATTCCTGGTTATTTGGTTGGACACAATTAGCAAGATTACACACAACTTCTACCAATTTAATGCAACAGCTGAAGAATGGAGGAATAAATAATTAGGGCAAAATTTCTATGTAATCAAGGCCCAAGAAACATTTTCAAGTCTAGTTATATTCAGAATATGTCTATGTAAAGAAAGCAATCTCTTAGCCATTTGGCCCACTCCTTGTACTGATCACATCACATTCCCAGTCACATTAGCCTAATTCAGTAACTGCAAAAGAATTTTAAAAAAAGGCGTATGGGAACCAAAAGGGACCCATTAACTGAAATGTTAACTAAATTTGAAACACAGAGATGCTACTAATGATAATGCACAACCCAGGAATACTCAGTTTTACTCATGTCCCAGGTGAGTTTTCAAGATTCGCATTTAAAATTATTTTAGCAAATTTTAAGTCATGTTCATAACGCATAACACCTCCCTTCAGGGAAGGGCGGGTATCAATCTGCTGATCGCACCAACAGGCTCATGGGAGGAGTTGCTGGAAAACACCCTAGTAAGAAGAGAGAGCAAGAAAAAAAGTCCAGGACAGCCATTGCTGGCCTCCCTCCCCTTTCCTCCCACCTTGCAAGAGTTCAGACCCCACCACATTTCCTGCAGCACGATCTGCACTGAGGTCTGTAAGAGCCCTCGTACTTACCTGTGTGAGAGTAGATAAACCAGAGTGCTCCTGTTAGCAGGGCTCCAATTACAAATGCTGCAAAGGCAATGCCCACTACAGTCAGCGTGTCCAGACCGTAGAACACAGCTACAAAGGTAAACACACATAGTAAGGACTTTCAGGCAAATACCGTTTTACAAAAATTCACCTTTACACTTTCATGGAAAAGTTTTTTAAAAATTCATAGTTAATTAAGCACCATTTTAAGGAACAGACTAGCAGATTTGCATCAAGGAAATAAAAGTGATGCTTTCAGAGACTGGCTGCAGTCCAACCAACTGTTCCACATCACAAAGCAAAACCCCAGCTCAGCACACCCAAATCTGGAAAACATTGCAAAAATTAAGCATTTTCAGTTAGCTCTTAATAACTTGCTTTCAATTAAATATCCATTTCTCTTAAAAATGTGGTTTAAAAAGGCCGAGATTTTTGCCAAAAGATGCTTTTCATTTAAATGCCCTAACATTCAAGCAAACTTTCCCCTACATCTCCTGCAAGTTCAGTCTGAAATCTAGGTGGAGAACGGAACTGCTGTTAAAAGGGAAGAGATGCCAGCAAAAAGTCAGCGAAAACATAAATAGAAACAATTGTTTTTCACATTTGGCAATGCTTTCAACAACTGAAATTAATTCCAGAACACAAAAATAGAACCACACACACACACATGCAAATCACTTTCTAGGGGAGAGGCCCTTTTGCAGTACCATTTCAAGGGTAACGGCATCCGGTTCCTGGATGTATTGCCCCCCAGTGTTAACCAACCAACCAGAGAAGCTTTCGGCTTTTGTGTTTTCCTTTTTGGTGATTAGAAATACTTCAAAAAATAATAATCATTCTTTTAGCAATCATTTGGGGAAATTTCTTCTTACAAAATTGATTTCTAGTTTCAGCATTTTTAATGTCTCCCAGTGCACAAAACGGCTTAGGCCTGTGAATAACATTTTACTGACTAAGCTGGCCAGGAAATGAGCTGACTGGATCTTCTCAGTAGTATCCTTCAGTGGAATTTCAGTTCTCAAAACACAACCAACACCCTCACTTTACACGTTCCTGCATCCAGCAGATGTCCCTATGGACATCCGCCAGAGCTTCCGAGATCCTCAGGGCCATTCCCCTTTTGACAAATGTCTTCTCCAGCAGTTCCTGTTGACAAGGGCCTTCAGGACCCATTTCTGGGTGCCTGCGACCGAGTTTGCATATGCAACACCTGACAGATAGTGGCTTAGAAGGTTTTTCTCCCATTTCTTCTATGAGACTATTTCTGATTCCTTTGGCCACATCTGTCATTTTAAATGCAAACAGCAAACTCTCCTACGCTCAACTGTTTTTTTCCACAAGGGACCAGCCAGTGTCCTCTCCTCCTAGGAGAAAACTTAGTGGACAGGAGAAAGTCGCATGGAGGCTGAAGTGGCAGAAGCATAATTTCCCATTCCCCTTGCTATTTTGAGCAAATTTAGTCCCAAAGACATAGGGACAGGGCCAGAGGAAAAAACCTTCTTTGCACTTCCTCTTCTAATCTTCCCTTTTCTCGATTCATTCTTGGGTTTGACTACAAATAATCTTCACCTTCCTGTTTATTATTATCTTCTAGTGCTGCTTCCCTCCTTTTCTTCCCTTCCTGGGTCAGTAATTGACCCTGCTTAATTCACTACACCAAGACAACAGAAAAAACAAAGAAATTAATCTGTATCAAGTCAGTGATCTCATCTACAGCATGACCTATAAGTGCTGGTGCCAGAGTAACTGGGGATGCGGCCAGCTGCAGTGCAGGGTAGAGGCGAGGCGTGGAGCAGGACACAGGAGCTCCGTAAGATGGCATTGCTGCTGAAACCCTGGTACTGGGACGCAGTGGCCTCAGCAGAGAAGGGGGAAATAACACACACACATCAGCAAATGAACTTGCTAAGGCTGAGGCTCTCAATGGTGTTTTCCCAAATTTGATTTTCACATACACAAAAGGTCACAGACCTTCTTTCTAAATGCTGATAGGAACCTCTCAATCAGCAATACGGTCAGAATTCTGTTCTGTCCCAGAATTTAACACACACACACTCAGAAAGCTTGAAGATAATTTTCTTCATTAGTCTAGTACTTTCTAGACAAAAGTTTAAGGCCTAAAAGAGATTGGTTTAAGAGTTACTTACGTGGCTGTCTCACGTTTGGCTTTGGAAGGGAAGGATCTAATTTAAAAAAAAACAAACAAAACACAAAACGTTAATCAGACAGAGTTCCACATACAGCCTACAAACTATGCAAGCAAACTTCAGGATCTGATCTGACAGAAAGACATTAATTGCAATTTTTACAAACCAGGAACTGCAGGAAAACCAGCCTGAATTCAATAGTCTTGCTCAGCTCAGAAAAACTCTATTCGTATATTGATCATTCCTCGGGGGAACATATCTACAGTATAGTTCATGCAGCATATATTTTGCTGGCAAGTACACTGCAACCTTTCCCACCCAGATGTCATCAGGTCTGATCTGTAGTAACTCTGGTTATCCCTATGTGGAACTCTTAAAAAGCACAGATTGCAAAGGTTGTTTTAAGGCGGTTACATTCATCTGACTACTCACTAATCACAAACATGAGATACCAGCATGCTAAATCACAAAAAAAGAAATTAAAATCAAACACTGGCTATCACCTCTAAAGAAAAGCCAGTATTATGGCATGGTACATGCTGCTTTGCCCAAATTCATGAATATGTGTTGATTCACACATTTTCCTGAGCCCTACTTGGGCTCTGTCTTGGAAGTTGAGTGGGTTTATTTGTTTTGTTTTTTAATTATATATAGGCAATAGAAGATCATAGCTATTATCTCAAAGCTATTATTCTTGGCAAGAATATCAAATATCATCATCATTATCAGCATGTAACGGAAAAAGACAAGTAAACATATGTTAAAAAATGAAGAATTTTCCCTTCTTTTGCTTAACTGGCTTCTCTTATCTTTCTCCAAGAATGCCACCTCAAGCAGAAGAGCCAGAAATCCTGGCTTCAGACCCGAGGACCTGTTTGGTTAGCTGCAGTTTGTTTCTAGATTGCCCAGTAACCTAGGGATCTCGTTTAAATTCTGGCATATCTGAGTGTGTTCAGGGTGACAGCTGTAAAAGGATTTGATAAGACAGTGTCCCAATACTTGTTTTTGTATCTTTAGCAACTGAAAAAAAAAGTTTAATTGCTATGTAAACATAGCAGCTCAAACATACTGAAAATGTATTTATTTATTTATTTAACGTATTCTTAAACCAAGACTATGCTTCTAACTTCCAAAACCCAAATGGCAGCACTAAACTGCCAGCAATATCCTGTAAGATCATTAGGCTCCGAGACACATGTGCCTACAATATCCAAAAAAGCATTTTATTCTTAAACTGCATTACTGTCACTTGTTCTCACACACGAGTATCTCTTCCAGATCACTCTTGGCAGGACGGTAGGAAACAGGTGGAACAGTAGTAGGAAACAGGTGAGAACACAGAGGGGGGTGTGCGTATGTGTGCATGCACAAATAAGCTGCAAAGTCATCAAGAGCACATAACAGCAAAAGCGTAACTGAATGTAAAATTTGTGAGGAGGGCTGGACTGAAACCAAGGAGCACTGAACAGTACAAACACGGGTAAGGGCACTATCAGATTGTCCAAACACTCCACTAGCATGTCCCAACTGCCAAGAAAATGCCTTCTGAGCTGAGGGGAGAATGAATTTTCCATGCTTATTCTGTCATTGGCCTCTCTACAGAGAATATAAAGTCTTCTAATTAATGATAGGCTGCGTAGCCCATTATCACTTCTCCCCAGTGATCCAGTTCTTACATGTATTTTAATACGGGTTGCTCAGAGCAACACAGAAGCAGTGGGAATCCTTAAGGTCCAGGAAAAGCATCAAATTTAAAAACATCAGCAGCCATCCTAGAAATGATCATGATTTTCTATACCTTTATAGGATAGAGGCACTTGTTAGCTGCTCACTTGACCTCCTTTCTATGACCTGTCTCCTTTTGCTGCAGAAATAATAACCTAAAGTTTCCACACTTAGCAAAAATCTGAACAATGACATTGGTAGATTATTTCAACAGAAGAACGTGCATTTCCTAGCATTTAAATGGCTATCCATATGCCTTTCATTGAAGTGGGGGGGAGTGTGTGTGTGAAATGCCAGAATGCAAAGCAGAAGAATGCGACATGAAGTGAGGTTTTAGACACTTCCATTGGGATCTACTACAATAATGTAAGCAACGGAGCTTGTAAATAGCTAACAAAATTAGGAGGGGAGGAAGAGTTATTCTCATTTAGATATACAGTTGTGATTTCTGTTACGGTCAGTGACAGTCATAAGCTTACGTCTGAAGAAAAAAAGATGACACCTTTGCAATGACCAGTTTGTTCTGACTTTTCAAACGTCAAGCGTACGACTTCTAAATTTGGCTTGAAGAGCAGATCCAATAGCAGTAACTCACGTAATATGGTTTACAACAATGAAAGCTGGCCTGTTCACATGAAAGAAAATGAAGAACACCATCTCCGAGATGTAAGTTCTCCTGTTCAGAAATGCGATATAATTTCTTCTCCCAATCACGTATTGGCCAACAAGGGCATTTGGCTTTTAGAAAGGGGTTGCTTGATTCACTGCAGAACAACTGCATACCAACAAAGCTACGTTGTTAATGTGCCACTTTGTATTATGTCTGAAAGCTGTGATATGCTGGGGAGATTTCCACCAAACATCCCACAATTAGACTAAATCACCCACAATGCAACAAAATACTCTATCACGCTGTTGTCTTGTAACTAATCTTTATAAATTTAGCTCGTCTTTGCACACTAAGACCTTGTGCCTCTGACAAAGACAACATTCTGAGTGGAGCCCGAGACGGGAGCTGCGCACAATGCTCCACACATCGGAAGGGCAAGAGAGCTCAGAGTACAAGTCTGTTTATTGAAAGCTGAACTTCAGTTGCAGGATTTACTCATTCCCAATAGAATAACCACTGAAAAAAAATTAGAGCTTTGCAAAAAGAAAAAGCGCAGAATCAGGCCCAAAGCACAGTTTTAATTGTACCACATTGACAGATCAAATACTTGCCTTTAGTTCACAGTGGATTTGATCTGTATTAACAAATTTGTAAAAAAAAACTAAACATGAGCTGACTTGTAGAGTTAAACAGAAACAGTTGATGCTTATGTCCCCTAGCAATGCTGTATGGTACTTTAAATTGTTTGAAGACTAAAAAGCATGCACTGTGCAACAGAGGTTAAAGGCCTTCTGATCCCCATCCTTTGACGCTCCCCAGAAAGCATTCCAAAAGTCAAACAGCCTTTGGACACAATTGGAAGATTTTGATGTGCACGTGAAACCACTGAAGCTTCTGATTATACTGTCATGCTAATACAAAAAGAAAAGATAACACAGACATATTTTCTTCTACGAATGCATCAAAACATGACTGAATGCTGTTGTCAGAGGGATTCACTAAGAAAAACTTTCAAATTAAATGAAACTGTGAAAATGGTTCTTATTTCCCTTCACTCGCAGGACATACTCTTAAGCTAGAGTATATTCTCATCATGCTGTTTGGCATTACCTCATAATGCTCTTCACCCTTTCCAACTCCTTCAACCAGTTACTAGCCACACTCATGGGTTTTTTTCCCATAAAGATTACGTAATCAAACAAGCCCCACCAAAGTGGAGCTAAAATACCTTTGTGCGTCTCATCTTTTGCTCTTAATAGTTTAACAGTCTAACGAGTCTCTCTCTGGTGGCCACCGCTTTGCTTTACAAACTTATGAGGCTTTAGCTTCCTCAATACTTTGTAATTCCATTGTTGTTGTTCCTAAATATATATTTACAAGCACAATAAAGAAATGATACAGCAGGGAGCAGAGCACTGACTCTGACCTCTGGGCAACAAGAAGTTGCTGGAAGTGCTACTGCTATATTCATACTTATGAAACACGTATTGTTGTGTAGTACGGTATTCCTTTCTCAACGCCTGGCAAAACCACATGTCCAGAGATCAATAAAGATGGTTAAAAAATGGCAATGAACTGCCACAATGATTGCTGCCAGGCAAATGTCTAAACAAATAATATCTTACAAACACAGTATCGCCACAAGATTATACAATGCCACATACTTGGAGTACTCCCTCATTTCAAGCAGCTGTACGTTACACAATATAATATATATAGCTTTATTAAACAGTTCAAGCTCATTTTCATACCTTCTGGTCTTCCTTCATGTGTTATTACAACAAGGGGCTTGGTGAAGGTTTTCTTGTTGTGCATCATGGCCAAGATCATATCCACATTGAGAGAGGTGCAAGCTTCATCAGGAGGAATGCACTGCAGGTGGAAAAAACAGTGTGTGAGGTCAGAGAGCCACCCCTCTGCCAGGACAGCTGTTCCAGCTGCACAGCTGCCTCATTATCAGTTTCATCCTATATTATTTCCCAAAAAAAGAGGAGAACTTCCAAACAACCCCTGTGTAATGTACTGGCAAAGGTAATTCTTAGCTGTGCTTCAGGACGCAAGCTTTGCCTTCATTAAGGATCGATCCTCTAACCTTTATGAGAGTGTTACTATTGAACTTAAATGGTAGTAATTATTTCTAGTATAAATGTTTTTTAAAAATCTGGTAGCCAAAACTATAGCCACCAACACATGTGTTGATCAACAATGACAAATCATCTTTAAAAAATACGTTTTAAGGGGGATGTGCATAAACCCCAAAGTAAAAATAAATTCTAAATCCTTAGAACACATTCTTTAACAACTAATTTATAGCCATTTCCATTAGTTAAAAAGCAAAATTTGGCAATTCTCTTTTGTAACAATCAATCAGATTGCAACATTATCTGATATTATGCATGTCTTTGGAAATTAAAGCTAACGTTGTTTGTGCTTTGGATATGGATGTGTTACGGATAGCAAAGATAAATCTCAACTACTCGCGTAATAAAAAGCAATTTCTATTTATCCCACATAACCACCTAATGAAATTTAAACAGAAACTGTAAATTATGCAGTCAAAATGCATAGCATCACAACCCTTATCTATTAAAATCCTGAGCCTAGAGATACCATGTTCATTACATCAGTTCCATAGAAAACCATTTATTCATTTCAAAGTTTAGATTAAAAAAAAATA
Organism: Mycteria americana; assembly: GCF_035582795.1. Classification (NCBI taxonomy): domain Eukaryota; kingdom Metazoa; phylum Chordata; class Aves; order Ciconiiformes; family Ciconiidae; genus Mycteria; species Mycteria americana. The sequence continues at coordinate 51,457,301 of NC_134371.1, read as the reverse complement.
AAATCTTATTTTCACCTAAATCAGAAGTTTAAACTTTAATAAATTACTGACCTTTGGCAGTCCTTGAGTATCTTTGTCTTTATTTGTACACAAAGTCAACTCACAGTGAAGGAAAAGCAGTGAGATGTTGAACACTGGTTTAAACACAAAGCTAAATCTTTTTTTGTCCTTTTGTGCATGTGGTATTGGAAAGTTCACCTTCTCAATACTGTAGAATTTAACGGATTCATCTTTAGGACAAATGTTTTCTATAATGGTGTAGTCAGACATTCTATCTGGATTTGAAAATGGGGAAACAAAGCATGTTTGAATGGCAAAGCCCAAGGATCTGTCAGCTTTAGTCACAGACACCTGCATTAAAAAGAAAGAGACGGTAAGATCTCAGAAATGACATTTTTAGTTCACATTTCATTAACATTTTCAACAATTCTTTAAGCAGTTTTCCAGTGCCACTTCCACTCTGAACTATTTTGAAGGCTGAATGTTAAGGGTAGACTGTCAAACTGAGAGACAGAAAATCTGTGGTTTCAAAACCAGCAGCTGTTTAATAGCATAACTGTGCATAAATACAGCAATCCCTTATCTTTCCGAAAGCAGATGAAAAAAACAGTCCAGATCAGACACGTAGTTAATGACTGCGACTGCCACCTGAGATGGCGCTGCTTCCCTTAGACACGCAGACTGTAATAGAGCTGTATGGCAGTCAACTACTAATTCCATGTCTTTGTATCTGTTTGAAACTTTAATGAAAAAGAAAAAAGAAAAAAAGCAACAGACACAACAGAGAACCCACCCCCAGCCAGCAGAGGAATGCAGAGGCAGAGAGGAGGTCATGGTCTGATGTGTGGGTGGCATTCCTGGACTGGGGGGGCAGGGGAGCCTCCTAAAAAGCCATGATTTCTTGTGAAATGATCCCTTTAGTTTATTTTAAGTCTGAAATTCATATTCTTTTATGAAAAATAATTAAGACTGCAAACTTCCAGGGCACTGATGTTGTTCAGCTCGACTGGAATGCAGACAACAAATGCTACAGAATAATTAGGAAAAAAAATTTTAATGGAATTTGTAACAAATGAAGCATGTTGCTCTTAATAAACAACAGAAGTGTTGTGCCTAACCATTAACACCGCCTGGTGAAAACAGTTCCACAAGAAATAATTTTCTTCTAGGAAGATATGTGCCTTAAATGTGTACTTAATCTGTATGTGCTGCATGTATAATTAAGGAAGAGCCTGCCAAGTCTTCCTGTGGTCTATACAGAAATTTTTGGATGCTATGAGTTGTGCAGTGAATAAAGGCATTTCTCATTTTTTCTCTCCCTTATATGAGCAGCAATCAAATTAGAGATGAAGGCATGTGCTGAAGCATCTAAGCAAGAAAGACCATCTTCTAAAACAAACAGAAGTAAAGACTGATGAATGAAAGTCAAGCCACAGATACTGACAGGTAAACAAGCTGATGGTGTAAACTAGTTAAAAAAGAGATTATGGCAAGGAGGACAGGCATACTACAGCATCATGAAACACCATCACGTAACTAAAAGGATGAGTGATATCTCAAGGAAAGAAGAGAACTATAGAAGGAAGGTGAGACCAAAACATGATAAGAAAACGACAGTAGAGAACAAAGAAAAAAATGCCAAAAGAGTCAAATAAAAATACATTTTTAGCAGAGAAGGAAAAGGGATATACAGAGTTCTTACAGATTAATGGAATTTGTAACAAACGAAGCATGTTGCTCTTAATAAACATTCCTTTATTGACCAATTATTCCATTAATTGACCTAAGCAATTTATTGACCAAAAACCCAAAATACATTTGTTAATAACAAAAGCAAAACAGAAACAAAAATGAGAAGAAAATCTGCCAGCTAAAAACGGAGTCACAGAAGTTCAAAACTGATACAGATTTTTCCACTGTGCAAGAAGGAAAAACAGAAAAAAAAGGCTTCTGCCAGGACAGGTGATGAAGAAATCAGAACATCTGTCTGAATAAATAGCTCCAGAACCAGACAAATCCAGAAGGCTCAGAGCCAGGGGGATTCATCCCAGATCACTGAAGGAAGCGGCCTGTTTTATCCAAATGAAAAAAATAGTATGTCTTTTATAAACATATTCTTCACTGAGCATGACATACTTTCTTTTTGCTTCAACTATCTTAAGTACTTTTCACTGGGTAGAGAATGAGGAAGAGACACAACACACTGAAACAAGGAAGAAAACTGCACCAATGTCAAATGGGCCCCTAAAGTTATGTGCAACGTGGGCTCACAAAGAGGAACTAACCTGGGAAAGAGAAACATGGCACAGCACTGCTTCAGTCAATATACTCATTGTCCTGGCCTTATAAGCCCATAGCTCACCACTCCTCGATTTACTCATATATAAACTGGTGATACTACTTCATTGCCAATGTTGTATTTATTAATGCCTACCATTATTTGAAAAATGGAAAATTCTGTTCATATGACTATCTTTAGAAATACTGACTGTATTGGTTTGAAAGTCCCCAGATTTCATAAGAAACTTAACAACACATGGAAATGTTACCAGGTCCAAAACGTACCTGAAGTCGAGGGCACCTGGCTGTTGACTTATCTGATTGTTCTTATCTAAAGCTGTTCTTATTTATCTAAAGCTGTTAGATCTCTTGTGTGATAGCATTCAAAAGGATTGTAACTGGTGTTTGTAAGTGGATCAGAGAGAGATCAGAATCTGTATTAACTTTGTAACCCGAGAACACTAGCATATAGAAGACAGACAGTTGTAACCATGTTTTGCATGTCTACATCTTTCCGATGAGGTTCAGCCATATTACCCAATAAAATGAACCCTGAAGTCTTCATCTGGAAATGCCAGTTCAGAGCAAGAGCTCAGAGACCACCTTTAAGTTCTGCATAGAAAAGCAGATTTGGCAAGAATGATCAATTTACCTTGTAGTTAAATTCATTAATTTTGCAGGAATCCTTTGGTTTTGATCCAAAACATTGTGCTGCTTCTTACCCCACAGTTTCTGTTCTCTGCAGCCACCAAATACCTGCCTGTCTGCCTAAAGCAACTGCACAAGACCTTTCAACTGACAAGAACAGATTTGGCTCAGATGCATGGCCTTGCAAAATGTTTCTGTTAGTTTGAAAGCCTTTTTCAGTTTGTTACCTCTACATATATTGGCCCATTCTCAGCAACAGAGAAGAGTCCTTGGGAGGGAGCAAGGAACAGATCTGTTTTGTACAGCTCCATGTTGAAGGTCACGTTGGTGATGTGTGGTTCAGGAGGCCAGAACATGCCTCTGTCATCCTCCGGCTGGTGCAGCGTGCAATTAAACTGAAATGAAGAAAACAATACAAATACATCCTGAGTCAGGAGTGGTAGCTGCATAAGGACAAATTTGGAGTGTACAGTACAGGTCCACCCACGTTCCATCTACTCAGTGCAAATCTTCAACAGGGTCACAAGAAATACAAGCGAGAAGAAATGTGTTAAAATACAAATTAATTGCTATACAATTAATGTAATTTATGTGAAGTGCCTATTACAATAGGCATTTCTCTATTGTCAGGTGCAAACCCGAGAGTAACATACCGCTATTTCAGGCCAGCTTGAGAAAGCAACATCTCCCTCGTCACCATCCCCTGGAAATCCATTATCACCTGATTCCATGTCATCATCATCAAAGCCGCTGCTTTCAGCTGGTGATGACAGCTGAATGACAATCTGCACAAAAGGTATTGCAAACGCATAAAATTAGGTGATAACTGAGCACTTTCTCTTCATGGTTATTATTTTCTTCTCTCTTCAGAACAATGCAAAGGCCAAATGAAGTGCACCAGCTAAGCAGATAGTGAAAGCACATCTTAAACAGCCTTGTGCTGAGCATGTAAGATATGTAGGTTCTATTTAGAGAACGCCCCTTAGTTTGTTTCCAGAATTCAGAGCCAGCAAAGACACTAGTCTGGGTGCTGGTGTCTGAATGAGCACCCCAGCATTTCCATTCTATTTCTGGTACTTCTAAAACCAACACTAAAAAAAGAAACAGCTTTGTAAAGTTATTTTTTGCAACTTACAGTTTTCCTTAATGCACTCACGGAAAATCACTGAAAGTGTTAGGGTCATTAAAGGATTTTCTCTTCTGTCATTTGCCTATTTTTTTCAGAGATGTACACCCAAACCCATGATGTCCTTTTCTTCATTTTTCCCTTGTTTTTCTCTGAATTTCTACTGATTCCCTCCCCCCCCCCTTTTTTTTCCTCCTTCGCACACTTCTCCATTTCTTCACCTGAAAATTCCCGTTTGTGTTTTCCAATGTTCTGCACTCTGCTTCTGTATGCCCTGCGGCTCCTCAGCTAGTCCCCTCCCTTCCAGGACTTCATCTTTGTTTTCTTGGACATAGAGCAACTGCTAAGAAGTGACATCTACACTCTTTGAGACTCCACTGCATGGTGTTTATTTTTTAGGAGAAATGCTCCCAAATTCTGAGAGACACCATACATGATTTGGAGTTTAAGTGAGTAGCCAAGACTATTAAAAGACATGATGGAGAAAGGAGAGGAGGCAAATACTCATTTTAGTTTGGGCCATAATAGAATACAGGGACAATGACAGTATTTGGCTCCAGACACGTGCTATTCTATAGTTTGGAGATGTTTCTATTCACAGTCTTGATTTGGGACTGTTTCTAAAGTTAGGTGCTACAGACTTGCCAGTATAGAACGGTTTTAACCAGGCAAGGTCAGATCAGATTGCCTTAGCTGTGTTTGGGTTGGACCACAGGCTTTCCATCATTTGCCAAGGTTACTTCTATGTACTGGAAAGCTCAGCAAGAGAAACGTGTCATTACTTTCTAACCCAGATTAGCTGCACTGTACTCAAGCTCCTAAGCTGAGCCAGTCTGGAAGCAGTCACTTAGAATCTAAGTGGGCTCCTTAGCATCATCACTCATATACAAGTACTCAGAGTCCCTTCGTCATGTACATCAACTGATAGCAAATATTAATCCACATTGTAAGAGAAAAGCACACACAGATAATGTCTTTTCCTCACATTTTGAAAGCCTTTTTCACACACAATTTTGGAAGAAAAAATTTCACTTAGAATAATTCAGCATATGAATTAAATGGTATTGCTTTGTGCAATCACAAAACTTCATTCCTATTCCTCCTTACAGCTACGTGGTACTGCTTATGTATGGGTACATCAAAACTGGATGAGGAAAGCTGGTGCAACTTCTCTGAGACTGGTACAGATGGTCCCCAAAGTGCAGCCATGCAGTTTTTAAAAGTATTCAGCTCCAACTCCTCCTTTTTCCTTTGGGATACTACCTGACCACAGGAGCACACTGAATGTGCAGCCTTCATACCTCCTTGAATACAGGGACTGTAGCTGCAACTAGGTTTGAGCTAGACAGGAAAGGATCAGGATGCCTCCTTTTTGCTAAGACTAAAGCTAACTACAATGGCTTCGTTGTACCACTATGATGTGCAGCGCAGAAGGCGGCTCCTCTTTGTAAAATACTCACAGAGTTAAAATAAACAATCTTGTTCAAGATATATGCTGTCCGAGTCCCACATTTGTGCAGCAAAGACTCCAAAATGAAATGGGTAGCATTCATCCTGGCTTTGCAAGAGTGATCCAGCAGCGAGAGTTCTGTCCTTGTGTAGCCGCTAGCCTGAAACAAAGGCGCTTTGTAAGTGGGTGAAACACAATTGTGTTAGGCTCTTGCTTAAAGTGCAGCTCAGAATACTGTTCATGACTGCTGATAGGAGGAAGTGAAGTTCATTGTACTGACATCCAGGGAAGGTCACTCTCAAAACGCTGTTATACAGGACAGACGGGGAATAAATGTAACATGGAACAAAGAAAACAACAGGTTCATTATTAATCTGCTGATTAATAATGCTGACTCTGTTTGGTCTGAAATGAGCTAAAAATGCTGTCTGTATCAGGCTCTTTTCCACAATGCAAATGGACACAAGCAACCTGTCAGCTGGTAGATGGTAAAGACAGATCTATTTAGGCCTCACACAGCTATCAAAAGCAGCTTCTTTGTACTTTGCAGATTAAAAACTCAGACTGATGGTTGAGTACAGTATTTTTTTTGACAGAACCAATCCTGCAAAGCTTTAATCAGAAATCCCTCTACAAAATACCAGACTGTTGGGAAGAGGAAACATGACCCTGAGTTACGGTAAAGAATATCTACAGTATAGTTTCCTCACCAAACTATTTTCTGGGGGGTTGGATGGTGATAGCTGTAGATCTTAGAATGTTTATTTTTTCAATCAAAATACAAATAGGAAAAATTTCTTCACCGAAAGGGTTGTCAAGCATTGGAACAGGCTGCCCAGGGAAGTGGTGGAGTCACCATCCCTGGAGGTATTTAAAAGACGTGCAGATGTGGTGCTTAGGGACATGGTTTACTGGTGCACTAGGCACTGCTAGGTTAAACAGTTGGACTTGATGATCTTAAAGGTCTTTTCCAACCTAAATAATTCTATGATTCCATGAAATAAAATGGTCTGCCCCAAAAGCCTGCCCAAACTTGAGAATAAGAGATCACACCAACCTGCAGAGAGTCTTTTTCTACAGCTACTGTCATGGCTTTGTCATCACACTTTATTGACAGGGCTACATCAGCACTGCCCTGAACCTCTTCCGGTTCCTTATGTTTTGAGAGGGAATGCTCAAAGTCATGATTTATTAATGTATCCACTGAACCCCTGGATGGGAATATTCCTTCTCCTACTGTGTCATGTCTTCCTCTGTTAATGTGAAAAGGAAAAGTCAGGCCATCACTTAATGCAGGATTCTTTGGAGCAGGCAGTGGGTTAGCACCCAGCAATTCTGTCAGCTCCGGAGGAAGGGAATGGTCTTCTTCATCATTCATCTCTTCTAAAAAAAAAAGAAGGAAAAAAAAGAACATTAGGTTATTTAATATTTTTCCTAAAAGTGCTCAGAACTAATAATTTTCATACAAAAAAAAAAAAAAATATCCAGAAAGGAAGCTCTTGAAGGACATCCAAAGCAGCATCTTTGTAGTCTTCAAGTAACTAGCCACAATTCCTCCACTAGTTTAGTTATTACTGAGGAATCTAATCTTGGTATAGTCTCTTCTAGAAATCTGCCTCACTAAGAGCTGAAAATAAGGTTTGAGGAGTGGGCCTATTATATGCAAAAGGCAACCACAGAGGTAAAAGAAACATCACATTCAGCAAATACACTATTTTAGTGCTGCAGAAATAGCCTAAGTGCAAATCATTGCATGAAGTTCTTCCATTACCTGCCCCATCACAAATTCAGTCACTCCACTGTTGTGGAACTACTTACATAACCAGAGTGAAGTTAAACGAGAGTTAACTTTATACTGAGTAAATGAGAACACTATCTATCTCCTGGCTTATACACATACTGCTCAGGACAGAAATCTCAACATCTGGCCCAAGCAGATAATTATCTGTAACCCATGAGAGTGCAACTGATAAAATTCATGTGAACATAAGCTTTATCAAAACCACTAAACATTTTTAGCGGTTGAAATTCAGAGTTAGTGAAAAAGCAGATGCAACTCCACTAGCTTCAATGGACCCAGATATCTTTACATCAGCAATGACTTTGGCCAAATAACCAAATTTTTTTTAACAGTTGTATTTATTCCGTTCACTTAGACTTTTCTGGTAAGCCAGTTTTGTCTCTAAACAATTTAAATGTTCATTTAATTGTCTCAAGGAAACACTATGCTCATACTTTAGGAAAAAAAAAAATCAAAGCTGGATTTATTAACTAAAAAGATATCCAGTTGCTGAAGTCCATTCCCATGAACACTGAGCATGGTCAGCTATAATGGCTTGTGAGTTGGATAAACTATAACCCTTTAATTCCACCAACGTATCAGGAAATAACACAATTTGTCTGGACTTTTCTAATCTAAAAGCCACAGATTTTTTTATTTTAACCAGCATTCATAGATCTTACCAGCATTCTTGATGATGAGCAGTGAAAGTAGTGCAACCCCCAACAACAAAGCTTCAAAACTGAGAAAGCACCTTTCAAATCATCATATTCTTGGAAATACCAGATATATTTTTTCTATATGCTGAAAGTCCATCTTCAAGCTTACCTGTGTCTTCAAGTTGCAGATGAAATCTGTTAGCAACAGGGGCTTTTGTGTAGGAAGTAACTGGACTATAGTTATGCTCATAAGCCCACTTGATCAAACTCTCATGCGATGAGGGAATATCAGGTATTACTGATTTACTCATAGTCATGGATCGTTCTGTTTCCTTTCCAAAACCAATACTATTTGATGTCTGCAAACAAAGAAAAACTTGGTTCATGATTTACCATTTAAAACTTGGTTCATGATTTACCATTTAAGGATACCTAAAACGGAATAGTGACACTGACTGAACATGTTTTTTGCTCTATTAAATAATAGCAAACTGAGAACACCTGGGAAATAAACCAAACTCTGCTACCTTAGGCACAGAACTGCTGCACACATGGAGAAAAGCCCCCCCTTCCTCCCAGCCTCTGCCTGGAGTACAATAAATCAAGGTAGTCAGAAACTGTTAATCCCTAAACAAGACAAAGATGTATTTACAGCCTTTTGTATAATGCTGTATTTTCTTCAAAATTGAGTTTAAATGACTTCTAAGGTGAGGTGAAGTTAAGATGACAACTGATTTTTCAAAGGTCCCCTTCATTTCTTTGCTTAGAGAATTACTTAAGCTACATATGGGAAAACATTTGTTCAAATGAGCATTACTGAAAAAGGCAAAACATAGCATGCTCATGAAGTAGAGCTGATACCAGCTAATACTTTAAAGTCAGCTGGCACCAAGGACAGTCTGTGCCTCTCTGAATGAGCTTCATAGTAGAAATTTTGTGTGCCTCCTGCAAAACGTTATGTTAAACAGGCCTGAATTAAATGCTTAAGAGAGCGATAAGTGAGACCATGCACATTTGGGCAAGGCCAAACTACTTAAAGACAACATATACTTTCTGCACATAAATAAAATTTTAAATTTAATTAACAACATAAGTTTTACACAAACAAATTGATACAGCAAACTCATATATACACTTGTCGACCTCTCAGTTTTATTATTAAATAATCACAAATAACGGCTCATCAGAGTTGGCCATGGAATACAGATGAGTCACACAGTCAGTTACCTTTTGCTTTACTGTAAATGTTTTGCAAAATCTCAAAGTTTCTTGTCCAAATGGGCAAGTCAAAGGAATATAACAAGCACCTCTAGCTGTTAGAGGGGCAGTTAGAAAATTACACTTTAACTTGCTTTTAAGTGCTTGGTATCTTAAACGTCTATTTACACAAAGCTAAATACAGATATATTTATTTTTACAGTCACAACGTTACTATTCTCACTACAACAATCACATCAGTGACTACAGAACAAGCTGAACGTGCTCATAGCAGGAAAGGCACAACAACCCACTTTTCAACGATTCCTGCAACGTGACTGAGTTGCACTTTCTATATGCAGATACCACCATTGAATGCTCTACAACAAACACTTTCATTTCCACACCTGATTACCTTCTCCATCATATAGGCTGCTTTTTTTTTTTTTTTTTTTTTTAAATCCCCATTGGTTTCCCTCAACGTGAACAAATCTTAATTCCCGTTCACTTTAGAACGTCAAAAGATTGACTGCACTGATCTCTTTGCCCTGATCGCTTTTAGACAGTGGTCGTATGGACCTGCTACCCAGCGTCACAGAGCTCGACTGCACTTCTGTACCTGAGCTCAGAAACGGAGCTTTTGAACCAAGAAGCCAATAAAGCTCAGAGACTCCCAATGGAACGGCGTAGTTTATCTTCAGCTCCCTCCCTCATTTCTTCCTAATGCTCCACTTTGGCATCCTTTAAACACTCACAGCTTCACAATTGAAGTTAAAGGGAATTTTAGTTGCAGTGTCTGGTTTGAGGATACTGTTACCAGTACAGCTATCAATGACTAGCAAAGGCCACTGAAGATAAGAAACAAAAAGGAAGCAATAGGTATCCTAATTTCAGTGCCTTATTACTGTTTTGGATGAGATAATCTTTTATGCTTCAACAGATACAAATCTGGCCATGATTTATCACACATTTTCATATAACTACACGGCTTTGACTGGTTGGAATGATTATGCTACCCCAACTTTGCTGGATCTCCCCCTCTGCTTTCCTTTTCTTTTTTGTCATGAGGAGACAGCTGAACAAATATTATCTCAGAATTTCTCTGTCCTAGCTGGCACCTGACCATTTCCAGGGTTTGTTTATACCTCTCCACTCCACGCTGAGCCTGTAAATGTTCAGTCCTGCATCGCCACAGTAAAACGAAATGGAGCACAATGGCTTGCAGAAACAGACATGCCTTCCTCCGCTTGCCTGCCCTGCCAACACCTCCACACACAGCGCATGAAACCAGGCAATCCACAGAGTCACCTACTAACCGACTCGGAATAGAGAGAGACCATTTCAGAAACTGGTGGGCAGTTCTTCTCACGTAAGGAACAGTCCCTCCAAGTTTCTGAAACCTTCACAGGTTTGTTCTATGCATTTCACCTCTCTCACTCTTCACCCCTCAATACGCTTATTTCCTTTGAGATAAATGGAAGCTAACAGAATTTATCAAATCTTTCTGCAATTTCACTTCTTCGTCCACTGTGCAACCTACGGTTTCGTAAAAGGACACTGAATCCAAAGGAAGCAATGTGAACGGCAGATAGTCCACAAGCACAGAAATACACAGGCACTGCAATGGGGCTTGATGTAAGGGCAGACAGCAAACAGGAGCTAAACACAGCCTGGGAGGAAAGCATTGCACGTATATTATGTGCAATTACTTTACCTAAACTATTCCCGTTTTACTTGGTTTTGTCTCCATCCTCTTTCAGAGTTTCAAGAAACACAGCAAGCTGGGAGATGAGCTGGATGACCTAAAACGTCTTTTTCATTTTTTGTCTATGAACTTAGACCTTAATAACTCACAGTCCTGGGTTTGAGGCAGCTTAGCACTAACCTTTCCCTCTCGGTTTGCCAATCCCCTCAAGACAATTCTGATTCGTACTGAGGGCAAGAAGTTAGGAAAATTGAAGTGCATGGAACCGATTCAACTAATAAAAAGAACATTGTGAAACATTACCTAATTGTTTAGTAATGTTTTTATGCATTGTCTAAATTTGGACTTGGAAAGGCCTTCAGCTTAACAGAGATACGAACAGATCCTAAATACTGGATGTACAGGCTTTTTAATGACATGGGGGTGTTTAGTTCCCTCCCACACCCCCCTCTAAATAAAAGAGAATAAACATACATTCAGAAAATGAAGCATCTATATAAATGAAGCAGTATAGCAAACAGTTACTCACAAATCCTAACATAAATATACAAAGTCTTTTATATACTGACATTTCCATATATAGTATTACTTTCTCTTGTTGTTAATCTAAATAGAATGTTACCTTCTGCCACTCGTTCGAGAAAGACTTTTCACTTATACTTTTTTACGTACACTTTCAATAGTTAATAAATAAGAACTTTAAAAAGAATAGGAGCCTTGCTTTTCTATACTCAAGTGCAGCACTTTAGACATTTTAAAATCCTCTAGAATCCCTCTCCCTGAAAATTCATCATCCATAAAGAGGTAGCTTCATAGATATGAAATATGGTACTTTGGCTATCTCCAAGCATGAAGTGAACTAATGCACAATTCTCTATCCTGTGAAAGTAGACCCATATAGGACTAAAGATACAGTGGTGAATTTTACATAATAACCCAGAATGAAACTTTCAAGTCAAGCATTGTTTTTTGCCCTTCTGCTTACAAGTGTGGTAATCCTGGGCAACTAACCTTGACCTTTCTCTTTAAGGGCTGATTATTTAGGACCTACAGGATGACTAGAACATCCTTTCCTGTCTGTAAGACAAAGATGTGTCAGGGATCAAAAGGGAATTTCATCATCCACCCTAGATAATTTTTCCATTCAATTTTCTGAGCAACACCATAATTTATTTCCTTTTAAATCCCTCACTCTCAAAATCTAGCATGAAATCCTGCCTACCAATCTGTCCCTTTAGAAGACTTAGATTAAGCAGCCTTTAGATCAAACAACCTGTCAGAATTGCCCCTGCACACATTAAAAGGAGAAAGCTACTAAGCAAAGTGAAATTCTTATAAATACAGATAGCTGGAGTTTGAAAATGTATCTGACTTACTGTAAAACTGTTAATCAGGCGGCCACTGGGTGGTCCTGAGCAAACATTTAGCTCAACTGCACAATGCACTCCTAACTGATCACTGATGAAGACAGAAAGAGGCCACACATTTATAGACTGCAAGATCAGTCCAACTTTATTTATTTATTTCAGAGCAAGGGAAAACACATTTTCTTCGTAGAAATGGTGTTGAGCCACAAAGCCTGTACCAAAAATCATTCTGAATCAGAACCTCCAATTATGCGTAAGTATAGTTTCAGAAGTTTAGCTTTAGAGATCCTGGTTTAAATTTTTAAAAACTTACTATTTGCGGTCTGAGGAGAGGTGAGGTCAATTTGACCAAACCCTTGCTGGGGACAGAAGTACTGGCAGGGAAGAGGGCTAGAGACTACTACAACCACAAGTGGAAGGAGTAAAAAAGTTTCCACTTCTAAAGGGACATGGGTGTGTGCCGTGTATCTAGGATTATCCATTCTGCACTCACAGGCATCTTTCCAACTTCTGAGATGAACCTGTAGGTCCACTCACCAAAGTAACAGCAAAAAGGGAGATGAACATCCAACTCGGTGTTTAGGGTACTTCAACAGAAGTCAAAAAGACACTGACCCTAAATCCTTGCACTAACCACCTGGCTTCTGTGATGTGCTGGTCAGTTTAATAGCCCATATATTAAGAGTAAAGGAGAAAACAAAAGTTTCTGTATTTACTCCTTGAAATGCAGTAATAATTAAAAAAAGAGCAGCTAAGAGAGAAAACATTCAGAAATCAATATGGTCTAGCACTATATCACATTTAAACGGATTTTATACCGCTGCAGTATGATATCTCAAAAAATAAAGGTGCCTTAACTTACAATCACTTCCAGCTTTCCCTGGACATCATGCGACTTGATAACCCAATTGACAGACTTTTTACACTTGAGGATAAGTACGACATCTCTGACAAGCTTGGCGCCTGGTTGAGTTGGTTTAATGTCCACGATTATATCCACCTGGAAAGCACTGTATGTGGAAAATAGAGAGAAAGTTAGACCAGAATGCCAGAAATTTTCAGCTATCAACCTTCTTCCAATCCATCATGTTTCCACTGTCTGGCCAGCTGATTAAAATGCTGGAGATTATCCCAGGCAACACAACATGTGCAAAACAGATTGTTATTCCACATACGCTTAAATGATTTTTGCATAACAATAGAAACAAATACTTTTTAGACAAATAATATTTTTGTGTCTTGTTTACAAGAAGCATGCTACTCTTTTCAGCTATTATTTAGAGCAAGTTAGTTATAGGACTAGCAGTTTGCTTTATAAAGTAAATTTTGTTTTCTTATTTCACTGTGACAATGCCTAAATATAGCTGTTTCAGTTTCCTCTAGCTATAACTGTATTAAAGCTCAAAATAATATCTTAAAAAAAGCAAAAAGACAAATTAAGCAGGTTAATACCAAAAAAATGCACAAATACTATATTGGGGAGTGTCTCTGCCTAGGCAGTTAAATTGTGGAAATTACTTTGCTTAGGATCTTGTGTGTGTTGAGGAATTAAGTCGTCGTATTCAGTTTCCAGTACTTCTGGATATATACTTACTTTAAAAAGAAAAGAAAAGAAAAGCAGATGTCCAGCCTACTGCTTGCTGGAAAATAGATGAACACTATCCAGATTTTCAAGACCTCAGTAAAATAAGTAGAACAAATGGGTTTGTACCCATCAATAACATCTCGTCGTGCAAAATATTAATTCAACAGAAAAACCTTTACTTCCAGATCATCTTATGGGGCTGTATATCATAAGAATGTGCTCATCCCCAAGTAGCAGGTTTCAACTAAGATTCTGCACTGAGACTTAGTGTATCTTGGGACCTTCGTTTCACCTCCTGCAGTTTTACACATGCCCAGCTCAGCTTCTGTAGGTTTCTTTGTGGATATAAACTTTATAAAGATAGCTGTGGATAACACACAAAACTAAGAACGAAGCAAGAGGGATTTGACTTATTACTTTTTTTACTTTTAATAACAAAACATTTAAACATTTCACAGTCTTATTGCCTGAAAAACAAATTCCTACCATACTATCAGCCAAATCCAAAAGTCCAGAGGGCTTGGAGACAGGGCTGTCATTGCGTTAACACTGCAAGGGACTTACAATGATGTTGACGCTCAAGAACAGCTCTGTTCAGGATGGGGCTGCAACTCACACCACACAGAGGCAGATCATTTGGGCTTACCTACTCCACTTCCACTACATCTCAGCACTTTCCTACTCTCCCAAGGTTGGTAGGCAAGAATATTCTCAGGCTCTGGGTTCACCACCTTGCAATGAGATAATTACCCTTCCTGCAAAGACCCCTCCTCCCACCTCTATCTCCCTGTGTGATTTCCTCATCAGGGATGGGATGTGCTCATATGTACCTGCATGAGGAGCACAAAAAATTGGACAATGCTAGATATCCAGTGTCTGCAGTACGCAGACAGGATTTTAATTCTACCTTATCTCTGATGAAATTGTATTTTTCTTCTTGCAAAAGGGAAAACCATCTAGGTTTCATAGCAAATTTCTGTTCTAGCAACCATACTCAGCACTTATGAAGAGCTTTTCCAGGTATGACTATCTGAAGCAAACCTCATTCATGTGCTGCCACTAAGACCTAGGAGACACCAGCAAAGGATGAATGTTTTAAATGTCCTACCTCCCAAGTCTACAGTACCTTTGACAATTTAGATAATCCTCATAACGTGTACAGAGAGTTAAGTAATTTTCCCTAACGACTAGTTATAAACTTCTTTGATCAGTGGACCACTGTCAACCCTTAGCATTTCTTGCAATTATCAAAATACCCCTGAAACTCAACTGGAAATTTGACAGAAAATACTGTTATGATTCTGCAGACCAGCTGTGGAACAATTACCATGGATGACCGCAGATCACTTGCAACCTCTGGACCACTGTTTGGGAGCCACTGCCCTAGGCCTTGCTGCCAGTCATCCCTACCTGTTATAGGTCAAGGTTACTTTTAACCTCCCTCTCACCTCCTCATACAGTGGTCTCATCTTAAACCCTGTCAGATGCTGCCCTTATTCATATTCGCTTATTCACCTTATTCTTGGAAAAATTTGATTGATTGAACAAGAAGGGGGGCAGGATACAGTCCATAAAAACTGTGCTTTGCAGTCTTGTCCAGAAAAATCCTGGGATCGTGAAGCAGAATCCAACATCTTTACATACTGAAGAACTAATTTCTATTTAAGGCAAACTACTAAGGTCCAAGCTCTTCTTGTAAGGATGAAATGGCTACTTTCATTTGATTTTCAATAGGCAGCTGAAATCTTTAGCTATGATTTCAAACAGATTTAGTCTATTTAGATGATACTTTACCTGTATGGATTGGAATTTGGAGTGATTAGTTCAATGATATGAACTTCTCTTTCTTGGACTAAGTTAGACATAAGGCATCCCTCTGCTGTTTTTGGTTGTAGGTATCCCGCAAGGTAATTTAAAGAGAGAAAATTCTTTTCTATGTTGCACGAGGGAGGAAACACTTGATCTGGAGGGGGGGGAAAAAAAGAAAGCATATGCACCTTTACACAGAGATATCATCTTACATGCACGTATGTACCGCATTTACTTCAGCATGGCACTGTATTTTATGACATAAAATACAGTCTTCAGGCTAAAAGGTATATCTATTATCTATCATAAGCACTTAATAACATTGAAAGGGAGATCACCGTTGCAATAACACGGCACATCTCTTATGTAAAATATATACTTGTAAACTGAACAGTTTCTATTTACGGATTTAAATATTTAATAAAAGAAAATCCCTACAAAGAGAAATCTGAAAACAAGACTGAAGGAAAATATGTGAGCATTTTTCAAAATGAATAAAATACATTTAATTTGTTCCTTGCACCTTTAAAAAAAGATTTCTTTCTTTTGAAATTAACTCAGAAAACTTTTGTGATCAATTCCTTCTCCCTTTAGAAAATGTTTTATTCTTGTTATTATAAACTTACCACATTTAAAAGATCACAGAAAATATTTTCCATTTCCTTACTCAATATATTTTCCTATATATTGTGTAGTCAGAGTCAGTGTTGTCTAGAAATACTGCAGTTCTTTTGTGCATGGAAAATTGAATATAGCACGAAAAGGATGAAATCAGTTCTTGATATTAAGGAAGTCCGACCATAATATCCATAACTGAAATTAAGAAATTCTAGAGTAGATATTCAATCTCTCTTTTGGTTTTAACTGCCTAGCTGATCAAGAGCATTACTTAGTGTACAATGCAAAACACAAAAAATAATCACTTGGTATGAAGTTCTCATGCACAGCCTACATTACTGTATCCCAAGAAGCAGTATTTCCATTGAAAAATAGGACTACTTTGTGTTTCTGAGATAGCTTTACATATGAATTGTCATAATACACAGAGGGACTTAAGTATCATGTTCAAAGAAACAAAGTCCTGTAAGAATATAATTCCAAACGGCTGGCTCTTTGACCTTTGCTTTACAAAGAAGGCTTTCCTATTAAGATCAGTAGCAAGACAGAAAAAAGAAAAAAATCAAATATAATGCATAATGCATGCAAAACTGTGGACGAACTCCTAAAAGCTGAGCTGAGACCACTGTTAGCATTTGCTCCCTAAATAAGAGCTGAAATGTCACCCTGAAGCACATTTGTGTGTGCTACACAACTTTGCAGGGAGACCAGAGACTCCTGTGACCCTGGCCACTGCAGAAACAATTAAGGGAGTTTCTTCTCCTGATCTTACACAAAGTAGTCTTTGAATATTAACCTTGCTGTCTTCCCTACAGAATCTATGAAAGCTGTATGAGGCTGTAACTACTCATACTGCCCAAGCAAAGCACTCCTCTAACATCTGGTATGTGCCCTGCCAGATTCGCCTTGAATGCAGCTGCAGTTCTGCCAGCTCCTCCCACAACAGCAGAGAATGGAAAATGATCCCAAATGGCCTACACTGAGCTTGAATTTATATATATACATACACACACAGACGGAGATACTAGGTATTTGCTTCTCAGCTGCCATACAACACAATTCAAGCCGTAAAATAACAGCTTCTGAGTAGTTTGTGGATAATTACCACACGTGCTATCGTTTGCCATGGCAAAGAACTTGGTTCCTGCTCCTGGCACTTCCATTAAAGGTCTCTGGAGCTCTCAAGAACCACTGCTCTCGCCGCCACCAGCACAGAGGCTCCCCAGCCTGGGCCCCCACTTGATAGCACGCTTTTCCTCTGCAGCAAATTTTAACTCTGTCACTGGCTACGTGACGTACACACTTACTTCCCCCCATCACCAAAATGTATTTACTCTTGTCTGTGCCAGTTACCAAGATCTGGGCTGGAACAGAAAAGAAAAGGGGATCCATTTCATCTTTCTTTGCTCACTACAATCCTTTTCTTTTTTAGTTTCAGGGCTGCCTACTTGCTTTGGAAAGGGACTGCAGGTGCCTGCAATCAATTAAAAACCTTACTAAACCAGCCAGCAAACAGTTTATGGACCCCGTGCCTCTCTAATCTCCACAGACTCCCAATATAGAATCAGACATGAGGTTCGCCTGTAACACCCTCAGCGGAGGGTCTCCGGCCAGCACGCCCGGGTGTCGTGGGGCCCCGCTGGCCAGAAGGCACGCGGCGGAGCTGTGCGCGGCGGCTGGCAGCCGCCTTCCCCTCCGGCGTGTGCCAGGCTGCTCGGATGAAGGCGGAGGGTTGCACACTTGGATCTGTAGTTTCTGTGGGCAGCACCTCCATTTTACAGACGAGGACAGACACCGTCTGCTCTATTCTGCACAAATTAGGTGTCATCTGCAGGTTCTTGGCTAAACTGGATAAAAGTTAAGTATCCCAGCTTAAAATAATGAGGAGGTTTTTGTGAAATTGAGCGCCGTTAATCAGGTGTCACTCTCCAAGACAGGGGCCCTGGGCAGCAGAAGTTTGATTCAACAATAAAAATCCCATCCAAGCAGAGCTTGCCTTTCAAAGTCTGAGCTGGGGATAAGCGAGGCGTTTGGGATTTTCCTCAGCCGCTCTGATGGCGGGGCTTTTTCGTGTGTACTTTGCAGTTTACTACCCCTTAGCATGAACGAGATCAGAACCTCAACTGACATTTAATGGCAGGGTCTAAACGCAAGCAGGGAAGGGGCTGCAGCGGTCTCTGGAGGGAGGGTGGAAACTGTCGGCGGTGCTCACCCTCAGCAGGACACACAGCTAAAGCCTGACACAACGCAATAACCTACAAGTATTAAACCAAGCAAGTCGGGTGTGCAGGATACGTGCACTAGTGTGTACAGGCTACAAATTCAGAGTCAGGACTGAAGCTTCAGCTTCTGCCAGGACAGGACCACAGTGTTACCGTCTGTAAACAGACTGTATGTTTTCCAGCCTAGTTATTCTTATGGTTGACTAATTTTTTTCTTATTTAGCTAAGAAATGTGTTGAAATTAGGCTCCCTCCAGGCTAGCACATCTGCCCTGGATTTACACTGGTGGTACTGGATGCGTTAGGTAACATTTAGCTACCTGATAAGTCTTCCTGACTTGTACAATCGTATCTCATTGAAGCATGAGGAATTAAACT